>NC_068401.1:20308356-20615142 GCF_023724105.1 Carassius gibelio | reverse complement strand
CATGGAATAGATCCTCAAAGTCTTACTGGATTTCAGCTCCAACCCATTCTGCCAATTGATCCATAGAGAGAATACAGCTCAGTGAGAAAGAATGAAAACCTATTTAGACAGGTACTGTGCCTTTTTTATTTTAAATTTAGGGGTACCTTTAGCCATTTGACATCCACATTTGACCTAGACAACTCACACTCCAAAATGACTGCAGATTCCTCCTCAAATCTGACATCAGACAGCTTCTTAATGATTGTTACTGGTGTTTCTAAAATGTAATGCAAAATGCTTGTTATTTTTGCCAGTTATGTAAAAAAAATATTAAGAGCCCCTAAACTTGGAAATATACTATTAGTTTTAATTTTTTAGTATTACTTATATATACCCACCTTTGACTACCAGTCTGGCAGTAGTTCTCAGACCTTCTGCAGAGAAGACAATGCTACCAGTATCCTCTAATGTCAGGTTGGAGAGGGTGAGACCATGTACTCGTCCATTGCAACTAACACGCCAGTTGTTATTGGGTTTGACACGCAGACCATCTTTTTGCCATATACCCTCCACATCACCATGAGAAAGTTCCACCTCGAAGGATGCAGTCTCTCTTTCAAACGTCTCAATGTCCATCAGCCCCTTGCGTATGACAATCTTCCTCGCTTTAAATTGTAACAGAGCTTATTTAGTAAATCGTAAACTAAATAAAAAAATTATCTGTTAGGCCACCCAAAATAGCTGATGGTCCTATTGAAATGACTGCCAAGTTCTTAGGTTAATTTTATTTTATATCACCAACATATTGTATATTGTTTCAGCAGCATTATAAATACTTAAGGCTAAAGTGCCAAAATATTTGAAAATGCTCTTAGCCACTTACGCTCCACATTGAGTTTGACCTGTGTTCGGTCATGAAGAGTCTCACAGCGGTAAGTGCCTCGATCAGACAGGCTGAGGTTAGTGATGGTCAAGATGCGTTTGCAGCCATTCTGGGCGAGTTTATGTCTGAGTCCTGGCTGGATCACAACCCCCTGTCTCATCCACTGCACTTCTCCAGACTCCAGACTCACTTCCGTCTCTAATACAGCCTCTCCAAACTCTTCAGCCATCACTGCCTCCATTCTCTTTGTGAACAACACCTGTGCCTCTGTATGTAAATGTCAAAGTTTAGTGTTACAAAGCCATGAATTTGCAAAACAAGTTACATATTAATGTTTTATTTTAGAAATAATGCCGGTCTTGATCATTGTGTGTGTTTTCTGTATAATGAACATAAAAAAAAAAAGTAATAGTAATACAGTGTAAAAATACAGATTACTGCTATAGTTTTATTATGTTTTGTTTTTAAGTGGAGCATAGCCAGTGTGAATCACAGTTCATTTTTGTTATCTTTAAAAAGACAGCTTGGACATTCAGCAAAATATCTAATTTTGGAAGAAGAAGGAAGTCGTGGCCTAATGGTTAAAAATTTGGACTTGCAATCCCATGGTTGTGAATTTGAGTCTCGGGCTAGCAGGAATTGTACAGTGCTCTCTCCACCTTCAATACCATGACTGAGGTGCCCTTGAGCAAGGCACCGAATCCCCAACTGGTTCCTGTGTGCTGCAGCATAAATGGCTGCCCACTGCTCCGAGTGTGTGTGTGTGTTCACTGCTGTGTGTGTGTGCACTTTGGATGGGTTAAATGCAGAGCATGAATTCTGAGTATGGGTCACCATACTTGGCTGTATGTAACATCACTTTGATTTTTTTTTTCTTTTTGTGTTCAATGACTAGCTTTGTTTTTGTTTGAACTAATCATTCAAACGATCATTTATTAACTTACCCTGGACTTTGAGACTGGCTTTAGAAATGATTCCCTCAGCCTCTGCAGTGATCCGAGAGGAATCCAAAAGCTGGACCTTCCGGATTGTTAGAGTATGGCAGAGGCTGTTCTGTTCAATATGGAATCGATCACTGGGTGTGATGGGTTCTCCATCCATGAGCCAGATCAACTGAACATCATCGGGGGAGACCACACACTTAAAGGTAGCGTCCTCACCCTCCATGACTGTGGTATTGTGAAGCTCTGTGAGGAATTCCACCACACGGGGCACTGCAAATGCAAAGCAAGTGAATTGTATTGACACTGTGTGTGTGTGTGTGTGTGTGTGTGTTTTATCTTCAAATTTTTCACACTTACATTCTACCCTTAATCTGGCACTGGTGCAGTCATCTTTGGACTCACAAGAATACTCTCCAGCATCTTCTTTGGTGAGACGATGAATTGTGAGACTCCTCTCTGTCCCGTTGGCACGGATAGAGAAGCGACGACTGGGAATGATCTCCACTCCATCCTTCTTCCACTGGACATCTGATTTGGCCTTGCATAGCTCACAGCAAAGTGTTATCATACCATCTTTATGGGCCACTGTGTCAGCCAGTGGCTTCACAAATTTAATACGCATGTCTGTAACACACACAGGATACATGGTTATAATTTTCTGTTGAATGAGTTCCAATGCTAATGTTACTTTTCTCTGTCACAAGCAAACATTTTATTCCAGTTGCCAACCTTTCACCAGAAGACTGAAGTGCATATCATCTGTGTTTGCATCACATGTATACTCTCCACTATCAAGTTTCTTTAATGGGTTGATGGTGAAAGTGCGAGTCAGGCCCAGGCTGGCTATGTGGAAACGTTCATCACTGACTGGAGTCCAGTCTTTAAGCCATCGCACTATAGCATTGGGTCTGGAAACCATGGCAGTAAAAGTGACAGCCTCTGCTTCATAACCAGTGACCAAGTTCGGATCTTCTTTGTTGAGAAACTCAACAGGAGGCTCTGGAGATTAATACAACACATAGGACATTTAAGGTTTCATTATGTTTTTCAGGTAAATGGGCCAATAACACGAAGAGTGTCCACGACTAAGAAAAAAACAGTCTAGTTTAAAACACATGCTAAGAAATGAAAGCCATTTTCTATAAATTATTTATTTTAATTATTGAAATGTCATGTGGTGTAACCATCATTCAAGTAATAGTGTCTCTTAGTCATAATTTTCAAAAACATATTTAAATATATATTCTTCAAGGTAGAAAGTAATTTTTATATATATCATGAATTAAGAATTCATAAATATTATTCAATTTTTAGGGAATCAGACCACATGACAATTAACAGTCCCAATTAACAATGCCTTGAAAATAAATGTAAATATAAATATTATTTTATTTTTCTCTTCGATATTTCTACAAGGCAGTTAGGCCACATGACTGCATTGATCACACCACTTGATTTTAATTAGGTGGACAAACGTCTCGGTTACGTACGTAACCCTCGTTCCCTGATGGAGGGAACGGAGACGTTATGTCGACCGACAAATGGGGTCTCACTTGGGAGGCCAATCATCTCTGATTTTAAGAGAAAACGCCAATGAAATTGGCAAGTGGATTAACACACCTGAGCCACTCCCCGTGCCAGCGGGTATAAATAGGGCGACAGGTGCATCCACTCATTAGGTTTTACGCTGAGGAGCCGAGAACGTGTCCCGGCAACAGCGAATGGTTCAAGGTTGTGGCATGGGGACATAACGTCTCCGTTCCCTCCATCAGGGAACGAGGGTTACGTACGTAACCGAGACGTTCCCTATCTGTCGGTCACTACGAGTTATGTCGACCGACAAATGGGGTCCTATGGAAAACGCCATAACCTGAACCTCGTCACAACCCTGAGGCGCTGCAATTGTTGACAAGCCTTGGCGTGCCACAAAAGCTACACTTAAGGTCGTAACCTTCCCAAAGCCCCAGCGCAAATTCACTGACCTTGGTACCGAAGGGGCCAAAGGGTGAGTACATCGCTGCTGGAGAAGGCCATGCTGCTGTTCCGCCCACAAAGGAAAATGGAAGGGATTCCAACCTTCAGTGAAAGATTGCTTCAAATCTTCCCTATTTGTTCTTTCAGCTGGCAAGACAATGGGGAAGCGAGCCTTTAGGAAGGTCACTACGGAGACCACATCCTACCCGTAGGGAGGTGACATGTGGATATACCGATATGGACTGACCCAGGGGGCAGTACTACATATGGAAAGGGTCTCTGAGGCAGGTCCTACCTTGGAGTAGGGATGGAACGGCTGCCAGAAGAGACTGACAGAGCGATCTGTCAAGGGAAGACACGGGTTTGCCAAGAGGGAAACCTTACCGTGGAAGAATACACATATGGGATTACCCGTAGGGAACCCAGCCATATGGACACCTAGCCCAGTACAGGGGCTGACCGGCTCCGGGCATGCTAACGCCAGTACTGGGCCTGGCGACAGACTGCTCCGCCAAGTCTGACGCCGAGGGTGCTGGAGGATGCTCGACCAGGGTACGCCAACCGGGGAACTCTACTGGGAGAAGAAGGCGCTCACATCCCCGTGTTAGGGGGAATGGCGCAGCAAGCGAGACACCCAGCCAGCCCTTCCCGCCAATTACCTGTTACCCAACACACGGGAGGAAACTGGCTCTACACGGAGGTTGTAAAACCTCGCAAAGGTGTTAGGTGTCGCCCCGCCCGCAGCTAGACAAACGTCTGCCAGAGAGGCGCCGTGCGCCAACGCATAGGAGGAGGCCACACTCCGTGTGGAGTGGGCCCTCACCCCCAGGGGGCACGACTCACCTTGGGAATGGTAAGCCAAGGCGATGGCGTCCACTATCCAGTGGGCCAACCTCTGCTTAGAGACAGCCTTCCCCTTCTGCTGACCTCCAAAGCAGACCAGGAGCTGCTCAGAGCTTCTGAAGCTCTGGGTGCGGTCCACGTATATGCGAAGCGCTCTTACGGGACACAGCAACGACAAGGCTGGATCTGCCTCCTCCAGGGGCAGCGCTTGCAGGTTCACCACCTGGTCTCGGAAGGGAGTGGTGGGAACCTTGGGCACGTATCCAGGCCGGGGTCTCAGGACAACGTGAGAGTAGGCCGGCCCGAACACAAGGCAATCTTCACTTACCGAAAATGCTTGGAGGTCCCCGACCCTCTTGATGGAAGTGAGCGCGATCAGGAGCGCTGTCTTGAGAGACAGGAACTTCAGCTCAACCGAATCCAGCGGCTCAAAGGGACCCCTCTGAAGTCCCGCCAGGACAATAGAGAGGTCCCAGGAGGGAATCAGGGGTGTCCTAGGAGGATGTAACCTTCTGGCACCCCTCAGGAACCTAACGATCAGGTCATGCCTCCCCAGGGACCGGCCGTCCACTGCATCGTGATGTGCTGCAATGGCAGCCACATACACCTTCAGGGTGGAGGGTGACAGTCCACTTCAGAGCATAGGCCTGCCTCGTAGAAGGGGCTCTAGCCTGAGTGATAGTGTCTACCACCGCTGGGGGCAGATCACTTAGGTCTGCCGCGTCCCGTCTAGAAGCCACACGTGGAGGTTCCAGAGATCTGGACGCGGGTGCCAAATGGTGCCAAGCCCCTGAGAGAGAAGGTCTCTCCTCAGGGGGATGCGCCAGGGAGGGGCTGTCACGAGGAGCATGAGTTCCGAAAACCAGGTCCGGGTGGGCCAGTAAGGCGCAACCAACAGGACCTGTTCCTCGTCCTCCCTGACCTTGCACAGTGTCTGTGCGAGCAGGCTCACTGGGGGAAACGCATACTTGCGTAAAGCCCGAGGCCAGCTGTGTGCCAGTGCATCTGTGCCCAGGGGGGCCTGGGACAGGGAATAGTACAGCTGGCAGTGGGAGGACTCGTGGGAAGCAAACAGGTCCACCTGGGCTTCCCCGAATCGACTCCAGATCAGCTGGACCGTCTGGGGATGGAGTCGCCATTCCCCGGGGAAAGTGAGCTGTCGTGAGAGCGCGTCGGCTGCACGATTGAGCTCCCCCGGGATGTGGACAGCGCGCAGCGACTTGAGCCACGTCTGACTCCAGAGGAGGAGATGACGGGCGAGTTGAGACATGCGACGTGATCGTAACCCGCCTTGTCGGTTGATGTACGAAACAGCCGCAGTGTTGTCCGTGCGGACCAACACGTGCTTGTCCAGCACTAGCGGACGAAACCGTCGCAAAGCTAGATGCACTGCCAGCAACTCCAGGCAGTTGATGTGCCAAAGCAGTCGAGGTCCTGTCCAGGACCCTGAGGCTGCCTGCCCGTTGCATGTCGCGCCCCAGCCCGAGTTGGAGGCATCCATCTGTTGTGACAACAACGTGCCAGGACACTTGTTCTAAGGGCACGCCGGCCCGTAGAAAGGCAAGGTCCGACCAAGGACTGAATAGGCGGCGACACATCAGTGTGATGGTGACACGATGTGTACCGCGGCGCCATGCCCATCTCGGGACTCGGGAGTGTAACCAGTGCTGAAGTGGTCTCATATGAAGCAACCCGAGCGGTGTGACTGCGGCTGCGGATGCCATATGCCCCAGGAGCCTCTGAAAGTGTTTCAGCGGTACCACTGTCCTGCCTCTGAAGGTACTCAGGCAGTTCAGCACTGAGTGGGCACGCTCGCTGGTGAGACGTGCCGTCATACTCACCGAGTCTAACTCCATACCGAGATAAGAGATTCTCTGCACAGGGGAGAGCTTGCTCTTCTCTCGGTTGACCTGAAGCCCCAACTGACTGAGGTGCCGAAGCACGAAGTCCCTGTGATCGCACAACTCTTCTCGGGACCGGGCCATAATGAGCCAGTCGTCGAGATAGTTGAGGATCCTGATGCCCACTTCCCAAAGTGGGGCAAGGGCGCCCTCCGCGACCTTCGTGAAGACACGGGGGGACAGGGAGAGCCCGAAGGGGAGGACCTTGTACTGCCATGCCTGACCCTCGAAAGCAAAGCGCAGGAACGGTCTGTGACGAGGGAGGATAGAGACATGAAAGTACGCGTCTTTCAGATCGATCGCTGCAAACCAGTCCTGGGGCTGGACGCATTTGATAATGCGTTTCTGCATCAGCATCCTGAACGGGAGCTTGTGTAGGGCCCGATTCAAGACCAGGATAGGTCGAAGGCCACCGCTCTTCTTGGGCACGATGAAGTAAGGGCTGTAAAACCCCGTCCTCATCTCGGCTGGAGGGACCGGCTCGATTGCATCCTTCGCCAGGAGGACAGCAATCTCCTCGCGCAAGACAGGGGCGTCCTGGACTGCCATCGAAGTCTCGAGCACGCCATTGAACTTGGGGGGTCGCCGGGCGAATTGAATCGCATAGCCGAGTCGAACCGTCCGGATGAGCCAGCGTGACGGGTTGGGCAGCGCAAGCCACGCTCCCAGATACTGTACAAGTGGCACCAAAGGGACAGTCGACATACCCGCAGTGGTGCAGCGATGGGGAGTCGTGCCGGAAGGCCCAGAAGGCACTGCGTCCTGGGTCATCGCAACCACACTCCTCGTGTTCCCGGAGGAACTGGCCAGAGACGCGTGGAGAGGCGTTGCGTCTCCGAACCGCGACCTCTTGGCCGCTGGCGAAAGGGGGCATCGTGGGTGAGAGTGAGGAAGCTGTGCGTCGCTCATTGTCAAGCCACGAGCCTTGCAACTCGGAGGAAGGAGAATTTGCTCTTTTATTGAAAATGTGGGTACCACTGGCCGTCCGGCCAGTGGCGGAACAGAACAAAACAGAAACTGAAGATTCTCCGCCCGGCCCTCCTCCGGGGGAAGGAGTGGCGCTGTCTTCGCCATCTCCTGAAGAGCAGTTCTCCGCATCTCCGAGTTGCCCGTGTCAGGGCCGCTTGGTCGACTTCTTGGAGGACTTCGCAGCCGGGAGTGACACGGGGGGCGCCGCTCTCCTGCGCGGGGCTCGACGCGCCGGCCTCGAAGAACTCTCAGCACGGGGCGGAGCTGGCGTAGAGGACGCAGGGGGGCGCCCACGGCGACGAGCAGGCTGAGGCGCTACCCGCGACGGAACGGTGGCAGCCGGAGAGACACGTCGGGGCAGGATGTGCTGGATGGCCTCAGTCTGCTTCTGTACCGCCAAGAACTGCTGGGCAAAGTCCTCGACAGTGTCGCCGAACAGGCCTGCCTGGGAGATGGGGGCGTCGAGAAAGCGCGCTTTGTCCATGTCCCTCATCTCAGCCAGGTTCAGCCAGAGATGCCGCTCCTGGACCACCAGCGTGGACATCGCCTTCCCGAGGGACCGCGCCGTGACCTTCGTTGCCCGTAAGGCGAAGTCAGTCGCCGTGCGCAGCTCCTGCATCAACCCCGGGTCGGTACCACCCTCGTGCATGGCTTTGAGTGCCTTGGCTTGGTGTACCTGCAGGATAGCCATGGCATGCAGGGCAGAGGCAGCTTGGCCCGCAGCACTGTAGGCCTTGGCAGCGAGTGCGGCCGTCAGCTTACAGGCCTTGGACGGGAGGTGCGGACGATTCCTCCAAGTGGCGGCGTTTTGTGGGCACAAGTGCACCGCAACCACCCTCTCCACCTGGGGAACCTCTACGTACCCCCTGGCTGCCCCGCCATCGAGGGTGGTGAGGATGGAAGAGGGAGAAGAGCGGCTTCTGGCCGTGAAAGGGGCCGTCCACGACTTCGTCACCTCTTCATGCACCTCCGGGAAGAAAGGCACTGGAGCAGAACGATGTTGTGAGCCGCGTCCCGCGCCGAGAAACCAATCATCCAGCCGTGAGGGCTCGGGACTGGGCGGTGTAGTCACCTCCAGTCCGATACTCACGGCTGCCCGGGCAAGCATGGCCGACAACTCCAAGTCCGATTCGGCAGCAGCGACAACACCCGAGGGGGGCAGCCCCGCCGAACCTTCATCCTCAGAGGTCGATAACCCATCCCCCGATGCAGCAATCGACATCTGGTCTTCGGGCGGCGCACCGAAAGACACGCTGGGACCGCTGTGAGACGGCCCAGCAGAATCAATCGGCAGCTGCACGGGACAGTCGCTGCGTGAGGAGTGAGAGGTCCGTGGGGCGTGGCCCGGCGGAGAAGCTCTCACTGTGATCCTCAGATCTCCCAGAGCGCCAGCCGGCGGCCCTCTGCTCGAGCCAGAGAGACCGGGACGGGTGGCGACAGAGGGGTCTGCTGCACTCCCCTTGAGGAGTGAGAGACGCGATCGCAGCGCTGCCATGTTCATACGCCCACAGTAGACGCATGAATCATCCACGAGCGCAGCCTCAGCGTGTTGGACGCCCAGACACTGCAGACAACGCTCGTGACCGTCAACCGAAGACAGGAAACGACCGCATCCAGAAGGACACGGACGAAACGGCATCTTGAAAAAGACGCGAATCGTCCGTGATTTGCTCTTTTAGAACTGTCTCTTTTAGCCGAAGCGCCCAGGGGAATCGCCGTCTCGCAGGGACACCGCTGTAACGCGCCGTCACACCGACCAGGAACAGTTCAACAAAAACAAAGATGAATGGCTTTGTAGTGATCTTCTTCATCGACTACTCGGCTCCGAAGCAAAAATCTAATGAGTGGATGCACCTGTCGCCCTATTTATACCCGCTGGCACGGGGAGTGGCTCAGGTGTGTTAATCCACTTGCCAATTTCATTGGCGTTTTCTCTTAAAATCAGAGATGATTGGCCTCCCAAGTGAGACCCCATTTGTCGGTCGACATAACTCGTAGTGACCTACAGATAGGGAAGTTAAAAAATTTAAAAAGTAATTACATCAGTTATAATAATAATTACATGAATGTAATTTTAAAACATGCTGAAGAATAGTATTGTGTATCAAATGTATTTTTAAATAGTAATAGAAGAATAGAATAAATAATGAGTGTAAAGTAATTGACTGAAACTACAATTCTTCATAAATCAGATAAAATATATTTCATAAGCCCCATGTTCTTAAATACAATTATTATATTAAGAAAAGGAAAATAAATACAGTACCTTGAACTCTAACAGTGGTTATCATTTGGTCATCAACAGCATCACACATATATTTCCCAGAGTCAGAAAGGAGGATGTTGGATAAAGTCAGTTTTCGGAGTGTTCCACTGCTTTCAATATGTGTGCGCTCATCAGGGACCAATGGCTTATCATTAAATAGCCATGTAACTGGTGCATTTGCTCGGGAAACCTCACAAGCCAAGATGAGATCATCTCCTGTCACCATTTCCTGATATTCAGGATCACCAGAGTTGCCAACGATCTTCACTGATGGCTCTGAATTAATAAAAAGTATGTTATTATGACTTTTGTTTGCTTTTGGGATCATGGTTAACATCAACACAACCAAAAGACACTTTTACCTTTTACTACAACATGAAATGAAATCAGATCATCTTTAGCATCAAGAATATATTCTCCAGAGTCCTGCAGCTCTGCACAGAGAATGACCAGCGTTCTGAAGGCACCTTCCTCCTCAAAACAGAAGCGTTCATTCTCCTCAATAGGGCTACCATTTTTATACCAATTGACTACACCATTGGCAGTGGAGAGCTCACACTCCAGTACAACGTCATCATGTAAAGCAACCTTGTGCTCACTCTTGATCTGATCTTTATTCAGGATTTTTACTGGTGCCTCTGGAAGAGATAAAGATAAATAATAATAACCGTCAGAAAAAAAAGGACTAATAACTTTAAAAAATTAAGATAGAAATAATGGTTTACCATCATACCAGTAATTTTAACTTTAAAATCAATTGTGTCATCTATGGCATTGCAGGTATATATTCCAGAATCCTTCAAAGTTGGAAAATGGATAGTAAGCTTGCGAATGAGGCCATTCTCCGTAATTGTGATGTTGCTGCTCTCTTCCACCTTCACTCCATCTTTCATCCAGAACACCTCTGCATTGTCACGGGAAACTTCAAGTTCTAGGACAACAGGCTCACCAGCAAAACTCTCTGTAATGCTGCATATCTCCTTGGAACAAGAAAGTTTAACAGGGGGCTCTGTGGAAATGTGGAAAGAATTTCACAAAAAAGCAATACTTATAAAGAAAATGAAGCCCCCAATATTAAACCTCTATAAGTCTAAAGTCTAAACATAGAATATTATGAAATACTCAAATGTTAGATAAGGGAAATAAATGTCTCTTCCCAAAGTCCTGGCTAATTTCTGACCCTGGTACACACAAACTACACAAAATTACCTTCTACTTTCACCCAAAATGTGACAGAGTCATCAGCAGTTTCGCATACATATTCTGCAGAATCATCAATGGTAGCACAGGGAATCACCAGCCTGCGGTAAATCCCGTCATCCTCTAATTTCAGGTTATCGTTCTCTTCTACCTCCATTCCATCACAAAACCAGCAGACTTCTGCATCTGCTTTGGAGATCTCACAGCTCAGGACCAGCTTCTCAGAGCTCAGTATACACACATTGACCTCTGACTCTCTGGGGTACACAATGCGGACTGGGGCCTCTGGGTTTAGAAGAGGTGCATGAAGGTTGACAAAACATGAAAAAAATACATGCTGCTGGTTTTGACAAGGTTATTCCAGCTGTATATTAAATGAATAACAAACACTGAGAAACATATAATTTAATACTTACCCATAATGATGAGCTGAAAAAATATTGAGTCACCGCCTGTGTCGCATACATACTCTCCAGAATCACGTTTGGAAGCGCAGAGAATGGTTACTCTCCTGTATGGGCCTTCAGTACCGAGTCTGACATTCTCACTTTCCTGGAGCTTTAGGCCATCTTTAAACCAGTGAGCTTCTCCATTTGATCGAGAGAGCTCACAGTTCAGTACAACCTCCTCAGAGACATAACGCTCCATGTGGATGTCATCTTTTGGGTCCACAATTATAATCGGAGGTTCTAGATGTAAGTCAATCAGCATCGTCAGTTAGATTTTATTTTTTTATTTTTTTATCTCAGTGTTCTTTGACTCAAATTAGATTGTAAGGAAATGGAATATAAACATATTAAAAATATTCTTCATATGCAATATGATTCTAATAGTTTAAGAGATCCAGGATTTCGACTGTTACCTTTAATGTTGACAGAAAACGACATGGTTTGGTCGCCTGCTTGGCAAGTATACGTCCCAGCATCTGGCAGTGCCGCTGAACGGATTATAAGTCTTTTCATTGTGCCTTCAGACTGAATGGTGATGTTGTCTGACTGAAGAACCGCAATTCCATCTTTAAACCAGTAGACAGGTTCATCTGGTCGGGAGAGTTCACACGTCAGGACCACAGGGTCCAGTTCCATAGCGCTTTTCTGCCTCTCGTCTGGTGTAATCTCTTTAAATGACACAGGTGGGGCTGATGGAAAAAGAAGATAATTTTTATAATTTAAATTAACCATTTAACCATAAAATATAATACACACGATATCTGGCACAGAATATTCAGTATTTTCAAATTCACATCACACATGCATGCATCCCTGTTAATGATGACCCATTTATAATAATGATTTACATAATTCCTTCAGTGAATCTAGCACTAAACAATGCACACAGCATGTGGAAATAAACAATTAAATTAAGGGCACAACTATGTCTTGGTGAATTCTTTTATTATATTTAATGTTATGGTCAGGTTTACCATTTACGATTGTAATGTTGTACTAGGAATAAATATTGCATATAGATTTTACCTTCAACATTTACATTAAATGTGATAATGTCATTGTTTGATTTGCAGGTGTAGACTCCAGAATGAAAGTACTCTGCTGACTGAATGACGATCCTCCTCATGTTACCATCTGATTGGATATTCAGACCTTCCTCTATATTTAGCTCCTGTCCATCTTTGAACCACTGAACGTTGGCTGTGGGATGGGACACCTCACAGTATAGCACAATGGGATTTCCCACCTCAGTGGTCTTCTTAGTGTCCATCTCTGACATTGGTAAGAATTTATCCTCAGATGCTGCAAAACAGGACATAGAGAATTCTCTGTGAGACTGTCAATGTCCTAAATCTTGAAAGTAATGCAATTAAGTATTACTTAGAAACATGAGCGCATCAATCCGAGCAATACACAGATTTCAAATTAGCATCACATGAAAATTCACCCTATCCATTTTCTAAATGCATATTAATCTTATCGTAACGAATTTGTAGATGCATATGTGTCAGGTTTTTTATTTTATTCTCCCATATAAAGTTCAATCAAAATACCAAATCTTTAACTTTCTGTTAAATTACAGATATCTGATGACATATGCAGTTCAGCTCAAATCATTTCATCCTTTTATTTCATATTTAGTCAGACATGGTGACACAAAAAAAATCTGAATCACCCATGTAAATACGGACCTTTAATCTGTAGGCTCGCTGAATCTCGTACGCCAGTGGCAATGAAGGTGATTTCAGCTCCATCGTACACATTAGGAACTTGCTGAATCCTTAGAGTGTGTTGGTTTTTAAACTGAGTGATGGAGAAGCGTCCACTATCCTGCAGTTGCTGGCTATTCAGGAACCATGTGCCAATCAAGTTAGCAGAGAGCTCAATGGAGAACACAGCATCCTTCCCCTCAGCCACCACAGCATTCTTTAGAGGGGTTTTGATCTTTGGACCTGGGGCTGCAGATAATAAAATCGAACATTATATCATGTTATTGAAACAGTATGTACATGTAAAAAAAAATTAAAAAAAAAACTTTTTTGTCATTCTATACTATGAAAATTGTAGGCTCTTATGACAAATTGCTCATGATGTTCCTCACTTGTACCCTAAGTCTCTTTGGATAAAAGTAAGTGCTAAATGAATACATGCAAATGGAAAGTTTAAAATTACATCCTGTACAGTTAAAGTGCCAAGCCGGAGACATTTATAGCACTGGAGACATTTATGTTATAGTCAAACCTGAAGGGTCTTTTTGGAAAGTAGCTCCTGCCAACACTTACATCTCTGCCTTGTTTTTATAGGTTTCTTTTGAGTGATGTGTTTAAAATGCAAGTAATTTTTGACAAAGTTTGTAAAAATGTTATTCTTACCTAGATGTACTACTTTGGGAAACTCCACATGTCCACTTCTGCCATATTTATTAACACAGCAGATACGGAAACGGTAATCACCCTCGCATGGCACACTGTCACCCAGGACCTCAGCAGAAGTGGCTGTCTCTGTTGTCAGACATCGCTGCCACTCCTGAGAGCCCACTTCCTGACGCTCTAGCACATACACTGACTTAGTAGAGTTTTGCAAGTTAGGTGATGCTGACCAGGAAAGGACGGCACTATTTAAACAGTCAGTGTTCATTTGGACACTCACAGGACAGATGGGTGGGCAGTGTCGAGCAGCTAAATGAAAACAAATGAAAACACAAAATAACTAAATATTAAATTCCACACATTAAATATGCTATTTTCAAAAAGATTTAGTAGAAATAAATCTCTCTTTTTTCCCCCTTTTTAAATAATAAAATAACTTGTGCATCACAAAGCCATGTGTGTATTTTCTCACTTTTGACTCTGAGTTTGGAGCTTGTTGTTGATCTGCCTGCCATAAAGGTGATTGTGCCTGAGTCTTGATATGATGTATTGACAAAAACCAGGATGTGGGTTTTTCCAAAAGACTTGATAATGGTTTGATGTGTTTCTTGCAACTGCAGTCCATCTTTAAACCAGCAGATTTCCATATCATCTTGTTCTACCTCCACAAAGAATGCTGCATTCTCTCCTTCCATCACCTCCAACCTCCGTGGAAGTTTCTTCACAATTGTTCCTACCAGAAAAATATGTTAAATAAATTAGCCAGATCTTTGTATTTCAAACTGCAACACAAACTCTTTAATGCTTCTCACACTTATCTTGAAGCAAAAATAACAGGGTTGAACTTAATTTGCTGAAAGCATTAACGTGAACTTCAATAACCTAAGAAAAATTCTCTCTGTACTGTACCTTTAACTGCCAATTCTGCAATAGTCTTTCCACCATCAGGCATTTCACACAGGTAAACTCCATCATCATCTGCCCCAACATTTTGTATGGTTAGTCTTCTCCGTGTTCCCTTCTGTTCCATGTTATACTTATTTCCTGGCTGCAGCCTCTGATCCTCCAGGTACCATGCTGTGGAAATGGACTCTTCCGGAACCTCACATTCCAGAACAGCAACATCCCTCTCCCTGACCTCTGCATCTAGGAGAGCCCGCTTAAATCGGACGGGAGGCCCTATAAACAGAAAAAGTCGTAAGAAATGCTTTCATTTTTATAATAATTGCAATTTGCTAAGTGATCAAAACACGTCACACTGCAAATGCACTGTGAAACCACAATGCGTTAAATACCTAAATACACTATGCATATATCGATGCACTAAGCAATTTAAAATTAGGCTATACAATACCTAAACTGGGATGTGGCAGGCCAAGGACAGTGGTTAAAAAAAAAAAGAAGACAAAAAAAAAGGTTGTGGTCATGCAGTTACTAGAAGAGAGCATAAGCCTAGAGGCTTAACTGCACACTACAAAGCGTAAGCTATGCCTCATTACATTGCTGATAAGATTGCAGTGATGCTGTCACTCAGGAATGCTGAGCTCTGTGGCTTTTCTCACCTTTCATCATGCATTGACCATTGCTCAGTATTCGACAAATACATTGCTCAGTGCATGACTTTACAACTAAATATATACCCACAAAGTCAGTCAGTCACTGTTATATTAAGGTCATAAAGAGTAAAGAATTCATTACAGAAACAATACAACCAATGTTTTATTAACTTATATTGGGAATATAAACACACAAAAGACATAATTAGTTAGAACTTGGTATATCAGTGTTATTAATATGCCATAGTCACATATTTTAATCACCTGCTAACCTTAGTCTTAAGTCTTAAGCACACAGCAACATATACTAACTCATAATGGGAGATAATGGTGATATGAAAACTCACAAAACAACCAAAACAATGATTTTAGACATATTTTAGGTTTAAGATTTTTAAAGAAGAAGTAAGAATGTTTTGCTTAGGGGTTGAACTGTCAGAGAACCTAGAGATTTGTTAGTTGTTTGGTACAGATATGTTAGTAATAATAAATAAAAAAACTGTCAATTAAAAATGGAGTTACCTTTAACTGACAGTTGCACAGCACTCAGAGTGTTTCCAAGTGCGTTTGAGGCCGCACATATGTAGAGTCCTGTATCCTGTTGCTTACAATACATTACTTTCAAGGTGTAATACCCCTCTCTGTCTTCAAAAATTAAAAATCGTCGACCTGGCACAATATTCTCTCCATCTTTCTTCCATACAATCTCTGGTTTAGGCTTTCCTGTGACATAGCAACGGAATTTGGCATGTTTGCCTTCTGTGACTGTGAACTTCTTAGCCTTCGACACATTTAAGTGTGGCTCTTTGGAGTGTTTGGCCCTCGATTGGTGTGGTGAGTAATGGCCATTGGTGTAGCCATTTGTCTTGCTTCCTTCTCTTTGTTCTGGAATGGGCTCTACCAGGAGCACAGCTCCAGTCATTGCTTCTCCATACTTGTTGACTGCTTTGCACATGTAAACACCTCCATCTGGGGCTCTTGTTCTGAAAATTTTCAACTGGAACCAGCCACCATCTTGCTGGCCTACATGGTAGTGGGAACTTTCATAGATCTCATTCAACTGTTTACCATCTTTCTCCCAAACCACTTGCGGTAAAGGCTCACCTGACAGCTTGCAGGAGAATGCAGCATCTTCTCCACGGTCAACTCTTAGAGAAAGAGGTTTGATCAGAAAACGAGGCTTGTTATCTTGGAATGGGTCTGCTTTTTGCACCACCCCATCCTGGTGTTGATTAATAATCTTGATTTCTTGTTCTGGTGGAATCACTTTTACTTCATTTTGTTGTGGTGGTGGTGGTGGGGCTGGTTGTGTTTGCTGGAGTTCTTGGGGTTCTTCTTCCACTTTAAGGGTGGCAGCTGCATATGTTTCCCCAATGTTGTTTTTAGCTCTGCAAATATACTGACCAGCATCTTCCATTGTCACCCCAGAGATGTAAAGGTTGTATACCTTGCCATCTTGAGTAATACGGTAACGCCCCTCAGGAAGAATAGACTTGTTTTTCCGCTCCCAGATTACATCTGGTTGGGGATCTCCACCAATCTGACATTTAAGAACAGCATCTGCTCCACATTTCACCAGAACTGGACGCGGGTAACCAAGCACACGTGGAGCACCTCCAAATACATCCATATTTTGTGTTGTCTTGTAATCACTTATTTTGTGTTATTGCTGGAATTAGGAATGGCACAAATATATGTGGCACATACCAAGCTCTGAAAAAAAAAAAAAAAAAGTTTTCAATCTGACATTAACATTCCTGTTCAACTAGTGTGTTCTTTTCTCTCTCTACCTCTCTCATTTGGAAACTTGCAGCTAAATTAATCACTAAATACAAATTGTTAAGATGGTTATGATGAGACGTAAAGTATAAAAAGAAAAAATACATACAATTTTGGTAAAAAAAAAAAAAAAAAAAAAAAACCTGTGCAAGAACTTTCACAACTGTAACAAATTTCTCTTTCCTAATCCAGTCCAAAAAAATATTACAACCTTCCATTAGGGATGATTAGATTGACACACGCATGTTTCAAGTTTTTGACACAATAGCGCTTCGAAGCATTGCTTGAAATGAGGCTGACACGTGACCTGTGAAATCGAAGCTTCAGGTGCGTTCAACTTCATGCGGCATTGCGTAGACCAATCGGTGGCTTACTTGAAGCAGTGCATGCTGGTTAGAAATTTTGTCCGACTTGAACCGGCGCCGACGCCACTTCAGTGTCCCATCTGGCATCGAAGTATGATATGATACCATGATAGCTTTTCGAGAGCAGCTATCTGACTCAGTTGGAGCTGATTTTTTAGAACAACTGCAGGAGCACTGATGATGACACAGCTGTTCCCCAATTGGCCAAATTCACCACATGACAACAATGCCGTGTGTTTCTAACATCTTAAATTACAGTGCTGCATGAAGTCGAACACACATATTAGTTCCCTGTCGAGGGATCACAGGTGGATTTTGCTGAGGAGTGTAGAGAGGCACTTTTCCTCTCACATTCTCCGGCGGCAAACGAGAGCGAATTTCGGGAGGAAGATGCGTTGTCATTAACCCATTCTGACACTGAAGTTAGTGCTCTGCTGGGTTCTACCCAGAAAGAGCAGGAGATATTTGAGAGTGGCGAAGAAGCTGGTCACGAAGAGGTAAGCAGGGTCTGAGGGATGTGATTCAGATGAGGCAGCATTCTCGTCCGAATCGGAGCGATACCTAGGAGTTAGTCACTTCCTTTTGGATGTTTTTAACTTCCGTTTTATTTCTCCCCTGTTTAATTCCCCTGTTGCCACCAGCGCTCCACCTGATCGGGGTTAGGTGGAAAATTTCTCACATAACAGTCTCCTATTCTGGACCTGTTATGTTTTGGTTGGCCCTATTTTCATAGTGACCACCTTACTGACGGTCCGGACCAAAAGGGGGCGCCCCGTAAAGCGGGACTCCAGTACAGGAGGGTGGGTGAGTATGTAACCCTTTCTGCTTATGGGTGTTATGTTGCTGGTGTTTATATGTCTACTAAGTTTCCTTTACAGTGCTCAGTTCCAGCCTCGTGCTCTGGCCATGATCACAGGCTTTAGGCAGGCGGCCGTGCCGCGTGGGTTGCCCCCCCCCCCCCCCCCCCCGGGCGCGACACCCACCGCGGAGCGAGTCCCGCGTGTGGGAAGCAAGCGCTCTGCGGTTGCTCGTCCCACACACCCTCCCAAGGAGCCTGGCTGATCGTCAGAACTGGCAAAGCACTGCAGGGAATTTCATGGATGTCCGGCCAGTGCCTAAGCGATGCTTAGGAACCTTTCTGTACACATGCTAAGCCTGTGTACTTTCTCAAAACCACATGGTAGTCAGTGTGCACATGAACACTTTGCGCGTCTCAAATCCACGTAAGTGGTAAGTATGCACGCAAGTCTCGGCGCACTTTCTAAAATCCTGTACGGTAGGGGTTACGCGCTCTGCTTCGTTCCCTTTCTGAAGATGTTAGCCCTGGGGTCCATGGGCTTCATTCAACCAGTGTGTATTTGTTATACACCCCAAGCATCACTTCCCTCAATACGAGGGGCTGTTTGGACTCCCACATATTGTGGTTATCAGGTAGTAGGCTTCATCAGGCCTCTCTGATGGTGAGCTCCCACATACTGTGGTTGTCAGGTAGTAGGCCTCACCAGGCCTCCCTGGAGATTTAGCTCCCACATACTGTGAATTTCCACTAAAAAAACAGGCCTCCCTGGAGTCGAGTTCCATATTACCTTCCACTGAGGTGGTTATCTGGTAACAGGTAGTAGGCCTCTCTAGGCCTCTCTGTAGGTGAACTCCCACATATTGTGGTGATCAGATAGTAGGCTTCTCAGGTCTCTCTGAAGGTGAGCTCCCACATACAGTGCTTGTCAGGTAACCTTTCAGTACACACACTAAGCCTGTGTACTTTCTCAAAACCACATGGTGGTCAGTGTGCACGTTAACGCTTTGCGCACTGTCTGAAATCCACATAAGTGGTAAGTGTGCACGCAAGGCACTGTGCACTTTCTGGAATCCTGTATGGTAAGGGTTACGCGCTCCGCTTCGTTCCCTTTCTTAAGATGATTAGCCCCGAGGTTCCTTGGGCTTCATTCAACCAGTGTGTATTTGTTATACACCTCAAGCACCGCCCTTCAACATGGGGGGCTGTGTGGGCAATTCTCGTGGTAGTTAGCAGCGCTCCCCTTTTCTGAAAGGGTCGCCTATAAGCATGCTGCTTGGAGCTCGGATTCCTCCTCTCAGCGGGAGACTGAATTCTTGTTTTTTTCATCGGAGCGCTCCAGTACTACATACTGTTTTGAGATGCACTGTGAGAGCAGGCATCCTGCTGAGGCAGGGGCTGAGGCTCGGGAATGGCGCCTTCGCACCAAGGTGTTGAAGCAGAGTTGGGAAAGTTGGCCAGATTTGGGTGGATGGGTTTTGCGGCTCGAGAGAGCATCGCACTATCCCCTCTGGCTTCCTCTGAATCATCCAGCTCCATTGGGGCTGGACGCCATGGTACAGGCGTGGCCGAGGCTTCATCTGTACGTTCCATCCTCCAATTGCTCTGCTCCCGGGCCATTCCATTTACCAGCTGCTCTATCAGAGTGCCACGAGAGCCCCTCCTTTGTGACAGGCAAGACTTGGTAATAAACAGTGCTAGTTTCTTAGCTGTATCCCTTTAAAGGAATCTTACGTGATTCCTTTTAAAGGTCTAAGACTCCTGAATATATATTTTACCAATGTTTTTTGTTGAAAATTATGTAGGAAAAGTAATAGATTAAGATTTATTTATGACAAGAGTTCACCCTCAAAAATCATTCAATTATCAAATCAAAATTATAACAGGAGTTTTGACCTTTGTTTAAAAAAAGACTTCCTCGTTGCCTTTTTCTCTATCACATTTTAGAAATCGTCAGAAGTTATATATCGACTGAAAACTGGGTTTTAAACCCATACTTTATACCCATTTTAAAATCAGACATTGCATTACCATGTAAATGGTACATCAATATCATGTTACAACATGTTTTCAGTCAAGAATTATACAAATGTAGGTTTGTATTATGCACATTCAAGTCTATCTTCAAAAACGTGAGTGACAGTTAAGAGGTTAAAAGAACCAGACATAAACTACTTCCGTCTGTGTGCATTGAATTTATTTAATACACGAATTTCACAATTTGAGTTGAATTACTGAAATAAATTAACTTTTCCCATGACATTCTAATTTATAGAGATGCACCTGTATATATATTAATTTATAAAACAAAATTCTAATTTCAAAGTTTCCAAATTATTTTGTCCTCCATTAAACAATTTACTTCAGGTTTATACAATTTACACTGATTGCAAATTCATGATTCATATGGATATGACTGACGTCAGGGCTTGATTCCAGTGTCACCCCATCAGTTGCTGTCAATGGTCTGCTATCAATGTTAATGATAATATAAGTCCTGGTGAATTATGTTTTTCAATACTGCAGTAATTGTGTCAAAATTACCACACCTGTACTACATTTAAACTACTGCAGTGACTTTTTGTAATGGTACAATACATTGTATATTGTGAACTTTATGTTGAATAGTGAAACATTCCTTGCATAAAGGAATTCCTCTTACAGCAGTCAAGATAACTCCAGTCCCCATTCCCTACTTGAGCCCAGACAGCTGGTGCTGTTTATCAGGAGGAAGCATTTAAAATAGTCTTTCCAAATAAAGATGTGGGAGAGTTGGCCATGTGCTGCACAAGACAAAGCATGTTCAGATGTACTACTCTGACAAACACTCATAGCATCAGGATTCATCACTTTTCTATATCAGGGATTTTACATCAACATACCATCACTGTTAGTATGATATTTATGATAGCAGTATGTAATCATAGCAGTATCTTAACATACCCTTACTAAGCATGATTTTCTGTGTAATCAAATATTATATTAAATACAAATACATTTCATAATATGGCTTATTTTCTATCCAAGTCTGTAGAGAATACTTTTACTGTTTAAATGACATTCATACATTAAATGTTTTTAATTGTTGGAATTGTTGGTCAATTTACACGTTTTGCTTGCTTTATCACATCTCAGTGTTTTTAGTGTCTTGCACCAAAATATGTTATGTCAACATAGATGTAGTTTTAATTTTAGAACAAACTTGTGGTCTGTGTTCTGTTCAGTCCTTTTCTAAATGTGTGTTTGAATGCAAATAGCAATATTTGTCATTGAATGAACAGGGAAGCTATATGAAAATTATCCGTTGAATAAGAGAGCTGAGGTAAATGGTGAGTGATCTTCATTGGATCAAATTGCACTCCTGGGCCTGTCGGGCTTTGATTTTACTATGTAAAGTACGTCAAAGATGACTGCCATATCAGTTAGAGCAACATAAAAGATTACTGTGTTCATGTTAAAGACCCAATGAATAAATAGTAATTGGGTCATGCAAATATTCATCTGATCATGCTTGGTAAATTTTCCGGAAGTATCCAGTCAAGTAATATGAATCTTGCCTTAATAATAGCGTGAATAGTGCACACTTGAGCCAATATAATGTTAATTTAACTAATATCCATGACCAAAGAACCACAGTAAGATGTGTAAATTACAGCATACTGAATGTAAATAAAAATATAAAGTATTTGAAATATGCTTATAAAAGATACATTAACATGAATTTATAATAAATGCAATTAACTGAACATTAATACATAATGTAGGTGTTTCTTTATTAATTAATTATTAATTTTCAGATGGTTATGAATATCATGAAAGTTTAATAAATATTAATATCTGAATGTGGAACTACTGATCTGTTAAGCATTATATGATGTTTGCATGATCACTAATCAAATGTATTCTAAACTGTCACCACATATTTTTATCATAGGTTCATACTGTACCTGGGCCGAAGTCAATTATTGCTTCCTGTCAAGGCTTTGTCAATGTCTTTCAGACATATATTCAGTAGTATATATCTTATATTTTCTAAATTCTCTGTACGTTTATAGTAAAACTTAGTTTCCAGTGCGCACTTGTGTATGTTGTACTATGATACAATAATGTTACAGTCATTTAAAAAAGTAATTTTGATTGCGACTTTAACATTTGTAACTGAGCACCTGAGGTTTTTGAAACAGAAATGTTATCACATTTACCTAGTCATTATGCCATTTACATAAAAGAAGACATCATCATGAAAATTAAGCATCGCAAACATAAACTCACGTGTCAACAGCAGTATCAGATCAGCATTTAGGACCAGCCAAAACGCTTATCTTCAGGCCCTCTTCTAAGAGAATACTGACCCCGATGTCAGCTTTTCTTCTTTAAGAAATTACCTTTGACCTCTTTGTTTGTTATGGTTTTAAAAAAAACATATCATTAGCGCTGAACAGTTGCAGGTCATAGAAAATATTCCACACGACAGTAGCTTTGGTCCTCTAAATACTAACATTAATCCACCCAGGTTGATCTCCAATTCTTTCTACTAGTGTGGTTTGTTGCTTGAACTCCTTGATATGTCTCTGTATACATGTGCTTCTCATGTGTGCCTTTCAGTGTGACTAAGCTCTCTTCTTTTACACCACCACCAAACTCTGAATGTGTCTTACGGTACTGGGGCCTGTGTCGTTGTCAGCTCAGAGCCAATAAATGCTTTCACAGCTGCCACCCATCCTACTAAACATAGCACAGCTATCATCATTGCGGGAGTGGTGGGCTGCAAAGGTTAAATTTAGACCACCTAACCACTTGACTCCTTCCACTTGGCGGGGTCTGTTCCTTTCGAAAAAATTTATACACTAAAATATTAACTACATTTCTTCTCTATTGTTAACATACAAGTTATACAATATTCAAAGTCACTCACTTGCATGTCACATTTTGCATCTCCGGAGATAGCAACACTTTTCAGTAAGAAACCTAAACAAAATGTGACAAAAGTTGATTAGGATTTAAGATCAAGAAAGCAATAGATATACTGTTCAAAATTATTGTTTTTAAAATAATAAACTACAACAGTGAACTATTAATAAATAAAAAAAAAAGGCTCAGAAATGTGTTGTTAGTTCTGATAAAAGCTAGTATCATTTGTTTGTTGATGCTAATTGGTTTGGTATTTGTAGTTAGTTCTATGTCATTCCAAACCTGTAAGATCTTCGGAACACAAATGAAGATGTTTTTAATGAAATCCAATAACTTTCTGACTCTGCATAGACAGTAACAAATGTTATACAAAGGTCTTACGGGTTTGGAACATCATGAGGTTGAGTAATTATTGAAACAACTAAAATTTTGGGGTGAACTATCCCTTTAAGCAAAAACTAAAACTCTGAATAATATATATATATAGCTACAGTATAGCCAACACATCTCTGTATGTACTGTATATATTTCCATATATCTTTTATTTGTTCATGCACCACTGATAAACATCTGAAAATGGTCACGAGTGGTATGACTGAGCAGAGACAGAGAGACTACTACACATTATTGCCCATTGCTCAACACAGCATGACCAAATACTCATGCTGTCAGAGTGGAACAAAGGTGAAAAAATGTGTTTTGCAATAATAATCCAAAGCAACGAACAGACGAGACACACACATTTACTGTAAATACAGAACAATACCAGAACAAAACGGATCCAAAGAGATTTCCTTTTAAGGTATTGTGTAACTACTTTTAATTAGTCTTATTGATTTCTTGTGAATAATTACATATACAAGTAATCAGTTTTTTTTTTTTTTTTTATTTATTTTTTTTTTTTTTTACAAAAGTTAAGAAGTCTTGAGGTCTTTCATTATATGTTCAACTCTGCAAAAGCTGTTAGCTTTACAATAGATTTTAAATTTTTAATATACAAAGATATTATATATTTTGTTTCCTGTTCTTTGTGTATTTAGATAAGTATGTATTTGACAGTGCTACAGTACATGTGTCCCTCTTAAGCAATCCCTATTGCTTGTATAGTAGTACAATATATTTTAGCTGTTATTGTTGATGCTACTTATTTACTTATGTTATGTTATGTTAATGCACTATTTCCTGTATTTTTGAAGGTTACTGGAACTTTATAGTCGATTCCAATGGAACATGCCAAGAAATCCCTTAATGTGTTTGCAACCTCTCTTTCAAAGTAACTGTGTTTGTATTATAATTGCCTCTTTATATACCAATTGTTATTCTATTAATCTAATATTAGATTAAGCTTCCTTCCTTATATCTGTGTAAAACTGGGGACCGGGATTTCAAGCAAACCATTTTGTACCTCTGTGTGTGTGTGTGTTTAATGTGAACAGATGCATATCAGCCTGCGGTTCTATGACTCAGCAGCTCTTGCCAAGTTGGCCTCAGCACTCCAGACCCTTCCGGGTCATTAACTCTGACCGCTCCATTAAGAAAGGCATCATGGCCAATGACCTGAGAAACCTACAGAGCAAGGTGAAGACAAGAATTAAAAGGATCGAAGAAACATTAAAAAAACCAACTCAAGAAGTCCTTGTTTCTGCAAACTACCAATTATTAAGTACATTGAAACATTTGACCATTTGACACATTAATAAAAATAAAAAATCAAATCAAATGGTATGAGCTTGATATATGAAAGACAAATTAAGACACATACTGTTTTAACTATTACGGTGGAGTCAAATATCTAATTATGTTGAATTAAACTACACTGGATCACATAATGTTTCCATTTCTCACTTTGGTTCTTAGTAGTGGTTAAAATAAATGATTATGTGTGATAACTCAAAAGTTGGAGGAGCCAGCCTAAGAACAGAAGCACTTCTTGAAATTCCAATTGCTCTAAAGATCTTTGAATGCTTTTTCCCTTCTAGGTGATGGATATATTCCACATGCACTGCATCAGGTCTTTAGTGTTGGATGAAGATGGAACTGGAGTGGATACAGAGGACTTTTTTCAAACCTTAAAAGATAACACTGTCCTAATGGTTTTAGGGGAAGGACAGAAGTGGGCTCCACAGCAGGTCAGTGTTTTCATCTAGATCATCAGCATAGAGACATGTTTGATGAAATTTACTGTAATATAATGCATTTTCATGATTTTCTTTAACTGTTTTTATTTTATAAGCTTTCTTGTGCTCACACAATTGCTTTCAAATTATATGCTCTTTAGCATAGCTCCTACTTAGTGAAATTCTATATTTAGTGGTTTATAGTAACATAATAAGACATTAGCCATTTTCACAATTCCATAATTGTTTTACTGACACACATCATGTCTAGTATTAAGACAAGGATTATGTTCCAATGTTATGAACATGCACTTTGATAGCACCTCCTGGTGGAACCCTTGAAATGCACAGACTGAGTTTAGATCTTGTGCAATAGACATCTGAGAGTCATGTCTATTCTAAGCTTATTGACCTATTTCTAATGAAAACAGCAATGTGTCAGCCAGTGATTTGAAGGAGAAGGAGGTGAAAGAGGTTTGAAATGTTCATGCAAGCATGTGATAAGTCTAGTCTAAGTCAGTTAGCCAGAGTTAAAAGACTTAATTATTTAAACTATGTTACATGATCTTAAACACATGGTTGATCGAAATGAATTTAGATGTCAACAGACGCATAAAGGACACTTCCTTTCTTTCTTTTCTTTTTTTTATCAGAAACACCTTCTGGGTCAGAAGAAAGTAGAAAGGGTAAGTGTAAAGAATGAAATGGACCTCCTTAAAGCATATCTGATGTCAAGTGTTTTTTATTATGTTAAAGAACATACAGGCTGTTTTCAAAAGCCTGCAGTAGTTAGATTCATTGCTCTTTCCTGTATTCTAAGAAACCTTTTTAAAGGTCATGGTACCTTATAAGCGATAAATCTGGAACGCTCTGCATAGCAGCATCAGTCATGTGACCTTTGCATGTTCCTAGGCAACCATCCTATGCTCTTCAGGATTAGATTAATGCTTTTACATAAAATGTCAGGCAAGACATGGATAAAACCTTATATAGATTTTGTGAAACATCTTTGTGATTCTACACCAGCTCAAAAATGAAAATCAATACATTGCTACACAGAGTTTACACCCGAGGTTAACCGATGCCTTTAAACAGCGCCATTTTAACAATCCACAAAAATATAAATAAAAATAATAATAATAATGCAGTATAGGTACAGAATGTTGTTCGTTTGTATATATTGTTTATACTTATATTTATAAACAAAGCCCATCTCGAAGCCATCCCAGCAAAGAATACATTTGATGGTTCATTAGAATTTGATGAAAAATTAGGCATTTTAAGGAGACAGAATATTTGACACCTACATTTTGGAACAACCTTCACATAGTGCTTCTGAAGGCAACTCACTAGGTTTTGGAACAGATCGATATTATGTTCTTACAATACCAAAAAATATTTCTAATAATAATACTGGACCAACTTCCTTTACAATACTGGTTGCTTTTTTAAGGCACATTCATGCTAAAAAAATAAAATAAAATAAAAAATAAAAAAGGAACAAATCACAGACTAATGGTCATTATTCAGATTATCTGACACAAAACAAATACACATTTCGGCTGTCCATCTGCGATATATTTTTATTGTAACTAAAAACATTCTTAATCAAATGTAGTATCTACTCTGGCCTAATGATATTTAATATGAAACCTATTTCACAAATAAAAATAGAAATGTATTAACTTTTCTTCGCAACCAAAAGTTGCAAGTGCAGAATGTTGTGAGAAGGGTATTATTGACATAATTCTGTGTGTCACGCCTTTGTGTGTAATGTATGCATACGCTCTGCACGTGTGTGGCAGAGCCGAAGAGACGCTGTGCGAGATGTGGCTTATGAGCGTGCGTCAGGTGTGAGTGAGACAGCAAGACAAGACGGCAAATATTTGTTTTCTTCAACTTATTGCAATTAACTCTTTGAAACATCAATCAATCCTCTGCTATATGCGTCAAACTAAAACTTTGACCTTTTGCAACATTTTGATTTAAGTAACCTATTATTAAAATGATTCAGATATCGCATGTCCTAGCGATATGCATATTGCGATATTTCGATAATTTCGATATATCATGCAGGCATACTACAAAACTAAAAAAGGAAACTATCATACCAACATTTCACCATAAAAGTAATCAGAACAGGTATTTACACTTTTTATTGCATCATTTAATTCCTTCATATCTATCCTGCACATTACCTCCCTCTCCCCCCATATATCCTTCTTCCAAAATTTTGAGATTTTGACTGAAATGCTAAACACCACATTTATGGACATTTATGTAAATTCATGTTCTCTCTCTCTCTCTCTCTCTCTCTCTCTCTCTCTCTCTATCATTACTACACAGAAACATATAACCAAGAGAGATCCTGGATGTAGCTGGAAAAAAACAAGGAAAGACGTTGCCAAACTGACTTTTGATCTTTACAAAAATCACCCAAAGGATTTTATTGGCTGCCTAAATGTGCAGGCAACATTGTATGGCATGTACTCTGTGTCATATGATTTGCAGTGCTATAAAGCAAAAAGAATGCTAAGGTAAGTGTGTTTGTCCATGTGTGCCATTAGAAGTTCTAGACACAGAGAGAAAGAACTAATATGTAAGCCAACACAGGCCTTTAGATGAAGGTACCTTATCAAGTTTTCATTCATTCCTAGGTGTC
The DNA here is from genome assembly GCF_023724105.1 of Carassius gibelio. NCBI lineage: Eukaryota > Metazoa > Chordata > Actinopteri > Cypriniformes > Cyprinidae > Carassius > Carassius gibelio. The sequence continues at coordinate 20,587,176 of NC_068401.1, read as the reverse complement.
AAGCAATGCTTTCATGCTTACCCTGCTTTAGGGATTACTTTTGAGATTAAGACATGGTTCACAATAATCACTTTTGATTGAGAAAAACAGATTTGGTAGAGACCATGCTTTGCATGCCACAATAAAGACTTATACATATTCACTCAGGTGATATACAAATACAGTCTTGTGTAAAGTACATGTATAAATAGTAGAGCCTTACCGATATGTTTTTTTTTTGGTGGCCGATACTGATACCAATATTAGGGAGTAAAAAATAGGCTGATACCAATATATCGGCCAATATTATTTGTGTATATTATAGTACAGTAAATGTCCAATTTTTGGACACTTTTCCATTTGTGAGAGGGCCTCTAGATGTACACCTGATATGTGTCCGAGGGGTTCTTCAAGCTGAAGGGATCCCCTGAATTTGGTGCGGATTTGCAGCGCCATTACGGAGATATGGCCGTTCAAAGTTAAATGGTTTTCCATAGACTTAAGCATTAATCCAGGTCGCCAGTAGCAAACAATGGAGCACTCTCTGCTGGACAAACAAAGTAATTACACCATTTCAAGCATTAAACTGCATTATATGTTCTGTAAAAAAAAAATAATAATATTAATGGCATATTCACCGATACCGATATATCGGTAACAGGCTCATATCAGCCGATAATATCAGCAGAAGGATATATCGGTAGGGCTCTAATAAATAGTCAATAATAAATTATACAAAACAAAAGATTATAAATTATATTTATTTACATTACTATATTATAGAACATAAACACAAAAGGCTTATGTCTCACTGATCTTCTTTTCTCTGCTAAAAGGGAAGCCCTAAAATGGACTCTCTTCACTATGCAGACTACTGGCCATGTTTTAGTAGGAACTTCGTGTTATATTCAGCATCTTATTGATGAGGATGAGAAAACGGAGGCACAACTGATATCGCCTGCATGCATCATCAAGCAGTTACAACATTAAACAATGGTGTTTCATGGCTAGGGCAAACTAACCAGAGTGCATTGCTTGTTGATTAAATGCTTCTTTAAATGTATATTTGTGATTCACACAAAATTGTAAACCCAAATCTTACATGTGAGCAGTTACACCACTCTTGAATTATAAATTTCATGAATATATCTGGGGATCGTGGGAATGTTGGGGGGGTTAAATGTGGTTTGCCATAGCAAGGACAATCAGCTGTCCTTCCTATCGCCCTTAAGCATCTTACATGATGGATACTGAAGATTATCTGCAGTCCTCATGCAGTCAGAGTCAGTATAGGTCTCTGGTTTAGGGTTTTTAAAAATACTATCAACCCTTTCCAATAAACATCTGTAAAGCTTATTTTAATTTTACTAAATTATCTTTAAAATACATTATCCTGAAAAAGGGACAACTCTTTCTTTCCTTTTGATTACATATTACATATATGGACCACAAAACCGGTGGTCCATATATGATATTTGGCTGAGATACGACTGTTTGAAAATCTGGAATCGGAGGGTGCAAAAAAATCTAAATAGTCAAGTTCAAGTTCAAGTTCAAGTCTGCTTTATTGTCAATTTCCACATGTACAGTACATACATACAGAGAATCGAAATTGCGTTACTCTCAGACCCCGGTGCATACAGATTACATTAACATTAAAGCCTAAAAAAAAAATGAGATCAAATATAAAATGTAGATACAACTATACAATAAGGGAATGATAAAAAAGACATATAATACAATTAAAAATAAAGTTAAAAATAAAGTTCAATAAAGCAGCGCAAGGTAAATTACAGATATAGTGCAAATCAATGAAGTGAACAACAGTGCAGTTAAAAGATTTTTTAGTGCAAAAAATCACTTATTAAGAATGAGTCTTATTAAGTCTGATTAAAGTGACAAGTGACAAGTGACCAAGAGCAGTTATTTAACTGACTGATGAGGTAGTGGAATGACATCAGTTCCATGCCGAATGAGGTAGTGAGCGGTGAGTGAGCAGACCAATGCTGCACAAGTGACTAGTGCATGCCATCATATAATTAGTGGGGGGGGGGGGGGGGGGGGGGTCATAGTTCAGTGGTGCCTGGGGAAGAAGAGGGGAGGGGGGCAGGTTTGGGAGGGAGTTCAGCTTCCTGATAGCCTGGTGGATGAAGCTGTCCTTCAGTCTGCTGGTCCTGGCCTGGAGACACCGCAGTCTCCTCTCTGATGGCAGCAGGCTGAAGAAGCTGTGTGACGGGTGGGTGGGATCACCTGTGATGCAGAGGGCTTTGCGGGTGAGACGTGTTCCATAAATGTCCTGGAGGGAGGGGAGAGAGACACATTGCAGAGTCTTTCGGCAGGACGTGTTGCAGGCGCCATACCACACAGTGATGCAGCTCGACAGAATGCTCTCGATGGTGCCTCTGTAGAAGGTGTACATGATGGGGGGTGGGGCTCTGGCTCTCCTCAGTTTGCGGAGGAAGTAGAGACGCTGTTGTGATTTCTTGGCCAGTGCTGCGGTGTTTTCAGTCCAGGAGAGGTCCTCTGTGATGTGCACACCCAGGAACTTGGTGCTGCTCACTCTCTACACAGTCGCACCATTGATGGTCAGAGGAACGTGCTGAATTTGTGCTCTCCTGAAGTCTACAAAAATCTCCTTTGTCTTCTCCACGTTCAGAGAGAGATTGTTGTCACTGCACCACTTGGCCAGGCGGCTCACCTCACTCATCTTTGTTTTCATCTTTGTTGCTAATGAGACCCACCACAGTCGTGTCATCCGCAAACTTAATAAAGAGGTTGGAGCTGTGTGACGGTGTGCAGTCATGGGTCAGCAGAGTGAAGAGGAGGGGGCTCAGCACAAATCCTTGGGGGGCCTCAGTTTTCAGTGTGATGGTGCTGGATGTGTTGCTGCCGACCAATACTTCCTGAGGTCTTTCATTCAGAAAGTCCAACAGCCAGTTGCACAGCGAAGTGTTGAGCCCCAGCTGACTCAGCTTGTAGATGAGCTGCTGAGGGATGATTGTGTTGAATGCTGAACTGAAGTCTATGAACAGCATTCTGACATATGAGTCCTTTTTGTCCAGATGGGTGAGTGCTGAGTGGACGGCAGTGGAGATGGCATCATCGGTCGACCGGTTGGACCGATATGTAAACTGGAAGGGGTCCAGGGAGGGTGGGAGGGCAGACTTGATGTGGTGCATGACTAGCCGTTCAAAGCACTTCATGAGGATGGGGGTAAGTGCAACAGGATGGTAGTCATTGAAGCAGGATGAAGATGGCTTCTTCGGGACTGGGATGATGGTAGTAGTTTTAAAACATGTGGGAACAACAGCCTGACTCAGTGATATGTTAAAAATGTCTGTGAAGACATCAGTGAGTTCTGCTGCACAGACTTTCGGTACACGCCCCGGGATGTTGTCAGGACCCGGAGCTTTGCGGGCGAGATGCAGTAGTGGGGGTCGGTGATGGTGAAGGCCTCCGTAGCAGATCGAGATCCCGCAGCTGTTCCGCGTGTGCGGAGTTTAACTGTAAAAATGCGGTTCTGCCGACATCGAGCAGAAACTCACGACTGTATTTGCGCTTACAGACAGGTAGACGCGACGACAACGTACAAAAACACTGCGACTCACAAGACAAAAAACACGAAAACACCATTCTGTCGGGACAGAGAGAAGCCGCTGCGTGTGGACGTGCCGCCATCTTGCACGTAGCTAGATGGCGGCGCGTCCTTTAAAAGTTCTCCTTGCAAGTCGCCTTTAAAGTTCTCCAAATTAAGTCCTTAGCAATGCCTGTCACTAAGCTAAAAATAAGTTTTGATATATTTACAGTAAGAAATTTACTAAATATCTTCATGGAACATATTTACTTAATATCCTAATGATTTTTGGCATAAAAGAAAAAAAAAAATTGTCAACAGAATAAAAGTTATTGTATGCTTTGAGGATTGTATTACCCCATTTTTCCACAAGAGGGAAATAAGGGATAACAGAGAGGATGGTGCCTGTACCATGGCACACAGTCGATCAGTCCATGTTCTTTGGTTGTGAATAGAAGGGGTACAGCAATGGCCAGAAGGGAAGCAAAATCTTGCCAGAAGGACAGGTAACAAATAAATCATTGTAATAATTATTTTTAAAAAAATAAATGGACAGTAAAGACTACAGCGAATAATCAGCCCGCATTGTGGCAAAGCCATACAGTTTTCGTTACCAGACAGAACCAGTGATGGCAAACACGGTATGTAACCCCAAACAAACTCTGTGACGTTACATGAAGACTTTAAAGACTTTAACATAAGTACATTTTGCTGGGAGCAACAGCCATTCAGGTGAAACATTTAAAATTTTAAGATAAGCAAAATCAATAAAATTCTTTCTGAAGAACAGTATTTTCTCATTTGGTTTATGTTTCTATTAGATTTTTAGGCACAAGTCAAGGCAAGGTCCTGTTTAATAAGCTCATGACAATCAAATGTTCCTTGATCTTTCAACATATAGTTCATTGTAGTTTAAGAACAAACTAACTTACAGAACTCAAAACTTCTCCCTCAATGCAAAAACATTACTTACTTAAACCAAGGTGCAATAGACTTGCTCTCTACTTCCTCACTCCTTCCACGTTGTGGAACACATCAGAATAGGACTGTTAACCACTTCAACACATTAAACGGCTACTGTCATACCTATTAGAGTCCAGCAAATTAAATAAGAAACACTAGGGGTACCCTAAGGGTTGTTCCCACAGGACATGTTCTACTTTTATTTTTAATTGTAAACATATTGATGTCTTTGACCATTGGAATACACATTTTGCATTTTTAAGAAACTGTTTTAAACACCAACTCCATTCCACGGAACCAGTTTACCCTCAACACACAAAGAATGATAGCCCTGTATTGACCAGATCTAGATTAAAGACAAGGGCCTAAATTAGGCCAAAGATGACCCTGGTCTAAGCAAGGTCTAAATTTTTTGTATGTGTATTTCTTTTACTTGCCTTTTTTAATTTTATTTTTTATATAATGTTTTGGCAGTATTGTATGAAGACACAATCATGCCAATAAGGTACATTGAATTGAATTGCAACTCAATTCACAATTCACAAATCATCCACCTGAAGAAAAAAGCGAAAAAGCCTGCTCTCATTGAACATAGGTGGTGAAAGCGAGGCACAACCTAACACAGGGCTAATTGTAACATACAGTACATGGGCTGTGTCCAAAATCGCCCCCTTACCCTTACATATGGCACTATTTGAGGGATCAACCATTTGCAGTGATGTGCCCGAAACCATAGTGGAGTGCATTATTGAGTGCACTCATTCAAACCCATAATGCAACCACAATAATGAGCGTACAACCGATTTATGCTCAGTAAAAGAGAATAATCACAATGTACCCATAATGCACTGTGAGGGACATGCAAAATGAATCACCCATCCATCCATGTTTACATAGAAAAGTAGTGTTACTGTATATAAAATATATAAAATTACACTTTCAGTTTTGATAGTACAGATAAGAGCAATACATCAATCGTATCTGTAAAGGGTCTACTTTTTTGTATACAGACATAATAACAACAAAAATTTCTGCACAAAGGTGTGCTGTCTGCAGCCTGTCTGCGCTGATTTTCATTTACAAACACGTCATTAAAATTAACTGTAACTCAGTGAATTCTCAACGAAGAATATCTATATCTATATATATCTATAGAAGGCCTGACATGTCTACTTTTAAACTAAACAAGTGCTGCCAAAAACAAATATTCTGTGATAAAGTAATCCATATGAAAACTACGCCATGTTCGTTTTTCACGTCTCCCTTCATTATATCTAATGTGACTCTGCCCCAGCGCTGAACGCTCTATTCAGATTCTGATGTTTCACTGAAGCGCGCGGCTTGAACACGCCCACACAGAAGAAAAAGCAGGGAAAATCACCTGAAAAGATATGTTTGTGTGCTCAAACACGAGTTGAACCCGGCACAAAAGCGAAGCTACTGTACACTCCTCGTCTCTATCAGTCCTCGACTATGGGATTATTTTTCCGCCAAATGTATTGCAGTCACAGATCGAAAAATAATAAGCATAAATAAAATATTTAAAAACATGTGTAAAATAATGATGCACAAAACCGAAAAACAAATGCAATTTTTTTTAAATAACAAAAAGCGCAGTCATGGATCGAAAAATAATAAGCGTAAATCAAAAATGTAAACGCATTTAAAATTATATTGCACAAAACTGAAACATGAATTCAATATTTTCCAAATCTCAAACAAAATCAGGTTTCCTGCTCATATGTTATTTTTTTGTGTGCTTGTGGTTTTTTCTCCTTTGCTTTTGTTTCCACGTTCTGCGCTTGCATTTCTAAAAGTTGCAGTTTGAGTTTCATGTAAATCAGGGGTGGCTTCAGCGTCACCATTGGCCACAAGTTCTAGATTGACAGCTGCGCCTCTAGCCAATCAGTTCAAGGGGGAGTTGACGTCACTCCAATGCAACTCGTGGCTGCTATGGCAGGTGTGTGTGTGTGAAATAGAGGGTGATGGTGACACAGGAGTGGATTTTCAAATCTCTCCCGTCCCCCTCCCGCAAAAAAAGATCCCTTCCCGTCCCAATCCCATGAAAAAAAACTGGGGTAAAATCCCGTCCCGTCCCATTTCCATTGACTCACGATGTCTCCCTCTCCCATGTTGTATTTATTTATTTTTTTCTGCCAGAATCTGTCAGTTACAGTGAAAAATTACAACACAGATCACAGCATGCCCACTTTAGTTAATTTTTATTTTTTTGTTATTTCTTAAACAATGCACATTGTGCATTTCACACACGTTTTCTATTTTATTATTTTTCATTTGAGCATAGACATTGGTCTCTCAGAGTGGCACTCTCTATAGATTTATTTTTCATACATGGAGTTTCTCGCTCAAGTTCACATTTTAAGAGCAAGTGAGAGCACAGGTGCCTCCATCTGTCCTGCTGTTCAGTGTCCACACACACTTCAATAGCGTACATTTCTGTAGGTCAACATTAGACTGAAAAGTTATTACTACATATTTTCGATGAAAAGCTATATTTGAGGACTATGAATGATAAGTGGGCTTTTGGATGTACTGCCCGATGTAGGCAATTGTATTACCACATAGACCAGCCTTTACCGATCTCTCCTTTATCAGCCACACCAGAGCAAACAGGAGGACAGCATAAAGACACAGGGCGAGTACAATTGAGTTCAAAATTAAAATATAAGCCTATAGTTTATACTTTATTTATTTAAAAGGTAGGCTATATTTGTGTAGAAAGTTGGGGATCAAAGTGTTATTACGATTCCAGGTCCCACCAAGATTTTTTCCCATCCTGTCCCAATCCCGTGATAGTGATTTTGTTTACAATCAATGTCAGCCTCTAGTGTGAAGATGGATAACCAGCGTCAGCAGGCAAATCCCGGACGATCTCAGGTAATTGGTCTTAAATATTTTGTTAGTGGGTGACAGAAACATTCCCTTCGTGTGATATATAATGCACATCTTATCAGTAAAGCCGGTTGTGTAATCAGCGGTAAATCTCCATCACCTGCACGCTTTCACAAGGAGCAGCATAAGCGTTCGACTTGAAGCAGCTGCACAGAATGATCACTGCAGGGCTGCCAACTCTCACGAATCTGACTTCAATCTCACACTGAAGTCCAAGCATGAGTGTCACGCCAGATGCATGAGAGTTGGCAACCCTGAACACTGTATTACATCAAAGTACCGCGCGAGCGATCCGAATGCATTGGATCCGTGTGCTCTCTTATCGCTCGCGCGGTAGCTACTTTTTGTCATACAGTGATCATTCTGTGCAGCTGCTTCAAGTCGAACGCTAATGCTGCTCCTTGTGAAAGCGCGCAAGTGATGGAGATTTACCGCTGATTACACAACCGGCTTTACTGACAAGATAAATTAAATATTGCGTGTGATTTATCATGCAGCCCAACTGCCTAAAATATAAAGTATTGGTAAATAAACCAAACTAACAAGACACGTGTTAACAGAATATCGGCCTACTCAGACTACATAGGCTAGTGCTTGCAGAAAATACAATAATACACAAAGGGAATGTTTCTGTCACCCACTAACAAAATATTTTATATATTTTATTTATGCTTATTATTTTTCGATCTGTGACTGCAATACATTTGGCGGGATTCTAATCCCATACTCGACTTTTTACAAATGCTGGAAAGAAACGTGTGCTACGGAAACCCTCGCGATAGCACATTTGCCTGTAAGTGACTGATTCAACTGTCATGATAGTTTTGCAGTCCGAACGTAATCGTTTTGCCATGATCGATCAACGTCATTTTGATCAAAATCTAAGAAACTATTATTATTATTTATAATAGATCACAATTACGATCGGTGGGTCCGTGATTATTTCCATGGTGGCCATGGCAACCCCTGGCCACCCCCTAGCTCCGCCCCTGATACTACATGGTTGAGTATATAGTCTACAGTGCATCATTTGGGATGTAGCTAAAGTTCCAAAAACATCTCGTCACTGCACAAGATTCCGGTATGCTCAGTTTCAAATGATTATAAAACAACAAGTACAAACTGTGCAAAAGCGGCAGTGGTTCTGGCACACTCAGTGTCCAAATCCACTCACTCGTTTGAAATCACTCCTTCAACTGGTCTACGGTATATTAGTGGAATAGTAATGAGAGCATAGTTTGGTGATTTCGAGCATTTAGTTAAACCATTTTAGAGATAAATTTCACTAAATTAATCAAGTTACATATAAATCTCAGATACTACAAACGTTGAGTATGTATTACTTAATCTCAGCCACAAGTAACTTTGCTTTATTATTTTCTGATTTTATTTGTCATTTTATTTGCTGCCTCTGTCCTGCATGTTACTAATTTCTTTAGAAATGTTTAAAGTCTTAAAATTCTACTTGATTGATACCATTGTTGTGTTCCGAATGCTGAATGTTGAGATCTGTGTGAGAAACAATTGAAGTCATTTGCAAGATATTGTCTCACTTTAAGAGGGATAATATGTAATGTATGTACAATTGCAATAAAAGTATGCTTTATATGAAACGCTATAATTATAATTATTCAATTGTTTACTCGCCCTCATGTTGTTCCAAATCAATACTAATAATAATAATAAATCATCTTGAAACATAAATTAACAAATCTGTAAAATTCCTATCCATTTATTGAAAGTGTCTTCACCCAAAAAAAAAAAAAAAAAAAAAAAAAAAAAAAAAAAAACAGTCTGTGAAACCTTGGTGTAATCTAATTTTTAACGCACTTCATGATGTTGATAACAAAGATCTAAATACATATATATATATATATATATATATATATATATATATATATATATATATATATACACACACATACATGCACAGTGCTGATTGAAAGTTTGTTAACCCTTTACTATTTTCTATATTTCTGCATTAATACGACCCAAAACAACCAGTCCTACAAGTCCTAAAAGTGGACCAGGAGAACACAACAAACAACTGAGACAAAAATGTTTTCTTTGTCATTTGTGTATTGACAAAAGTGATCCAGTGTATCTTTTTGTGTAAAGTGCTTTTTTTTCTGCTGAATGAATTACGGCATAAACAAATGAGATTTCTGAGGACCTCAGAAAAAGAGTTGTTGGCACTCTCTAAATCTCTAAAGAGTTTGGACTTCACAAATCCACAGTTAGACAGACTGTATACAGATGGAGGAAACCAGGAACCACTTTTACCCTCCCCAGGAGTGGTCGACTGATAAATATCACTCTAAAAGCAACCACAATGTTGCAAAGGACACAACACTCTTAAAATTAGATTTAGATTTTTAAAAGGGTCTTCAAAATGTTTCTGTTAGTAACTTTTCACTGAAAGGTTCAAAAAATGGTTCTTCTATGGCATCACTTCAAAAACACCCTTTTAGAAATTTTATTTTTAAGAGTACAGGATAATATATAAACAAATAAAGGCTTTTCTCATATTGGATAATCTTAATGTTCATGTGGCCACAATCAGGAGATCACTGAACAACTATGGTGCGCATGGCAGAGCTGTAAGGAGAAAACCACTGCTCCGAAGAGAAAATTGTTGCCTGTCTGCAGATTGCCAAAGATAATGTGGACAAGCTAGAGGACTATTGGAGAAATATAACTTTTTGGTTTAAATGAGAAGCGTTATGTGTCCTTGTTACACATTACATGTCCATACTATTATTACAACAATAAATTATGCATATATCACCCTAATCTTAACCCTTTTGCATTGTTCAAATTCACTACCCTTTCGTTATGTTCGGGATGAAAACATCCACTCAATTAAACTGATGTAAAAATTCATCAAATTCATTTTTTTTTTCTTTTTTCTTTTTTGCATAAATCTGTTAATTAACTTCAGTCCAGATCAAAACTACCAAATGTTTTTTTTTTTAATCCAAGATTTTAACTCTTTAATTGCCAAGTTCATAAATGATGTCACTGATTTGGGGGAAAAACCCCACAAAATGACTTATTTTCAATATAACAGTAATTGTGGCCTTTTTTTTTTTTTTTTTTTACTTTTTATAACAGTCTGGGCATGTCAAAGATTAGTGACAAGATTGGCTTTGATGCATTTTTAGTTTTTGTGCAGCATTCGATTTACATTTTTTCTCCCTCATTTGTTGTTGGTGGCTAATTTTAGACTGTGATAAAAGGTCCCGAAAAATATCCAGTCCACAATCACTTTTTATATTGAAAATATGTAATTTTGTGTGTTTTTTTCCCCCAAATCAGTGACATAATTTATGAATTTGGTAATTAAAGAGTTAACATCTTGGATTTTTCTAAACATTTGGTAGTTTTGATCAGGACTGAGGTGGATTAATAGATTTATGCAAAAAAAAAAAAAATTCTGATACATTTTTACAGCAGTTTAATTTAGTGGATGTTTTCATCCACGAACATAACGAAAGGGTAGTGAATTTGCCCAAAGTGTACCGTTTTAAAAAAAATTCAAAGCATTTTCCCAAAATATGGGTCAAAATAAGATTTGTCACCAAAAATCAAAGATAGAGCTCAAACACAGAGAAAGTTGTGGCCAAAATAAGACTCAACTTTACCCCCTAGTGGACGAAAACGTCTCCAACAACGCATAAGGGTTAACCCTACCCATATAGTAATTACATGTTAATTAATACTACTCAGTACTTATATGTAAAATTACACACAACAAGCACACCTTAAAATAAAGTGTAACCAGTCGATATTTTGGAATGACCAAGACAAAGTCTGGACATTAATCCAACTGAAATATTGTGGAAGGAGCTGAAGCAAGCAGATAATAGGAGGAAACCCTCCAATATCACATAGTTGAAGCAGTTTTGTACTGAGTAATGGGATAACATTTATCCAAGATGTTGTGCAGGACTGATCGGCAGTTACCAGAAGTTTAATCTTCAGTTATTGCTGCAAAATGGGGTCAGACCAGATACTGAAACCAAATAATTACATACTTTTGAAATACATGGACATGTAACAATGGATACATTCTCTAAATAAATAAATGACAAAGAAAATATTTTGTCTCATTTGTTTGATTGGGTTCTCTTTGTCTAATTTCAGGACTGTGAATATGTGATGTTGTTTTGGGTCATATTTATGCAGAAATATAGAAAATATTGTAACGGGAGGAGCCAACGACAGACAAAGTGGGCATGGCGTCAGGCCTCGGAGAGGTTTTTATTAAAAGAAAATAAAACAAAGGAGGGAATAAACGTGGCCAAAGGGGGAGTGTGTCCAAAATAAACAGGGGATCTGGTGTCCACGTCGTTCTGAGTGGTTCGGGCAGTGTTCATGGAGGAAGCGTCCAGGTAAGGGGCGGATTCCGGCCGCTGCACGTACTCCCGGCCGCTGGCCATGTAAACAGGTACAGTTCTCATCTGGATTGCGGGTCAGGCAGCTCACGTCTCTGGTGGTGTGGGAGTCCCTCAACGCATCCTTCCTGGACCCACGAGGACACCAGGCACGGGGAAGCGACTGGTCTCCCGAGGAGAGGCCCATTGGGATTTTAAACAGCGGCGGTGATGAGGCTCCATTCACATCAGGTGTGCCCCATCACATGCTGCCAGCCCTGGCTCGTCCAGCGCCCCTCCTCTCTCACACACCCACTCCTGTTGGGAGCCTGGTGTTGGGCGGCGATTTAGGACAGGGTGCCGATGATAACCAGGGGGAGGCAGCTGACTTGTCACAATATCAAAGGGCTCACCAACTTTTAAGCAGAACTACAGTAAGATAAATAATAATGTATAAAATAATCATATTAAAATCTATGTGATAAACAAGCTATTGGTCAAAGGTAGTCTAAAAGTAATCAAAAAGCATTCTGAATACATTACCTGATATGTGAAGTCCAATAGATTATGTAATTAGTAATGAATTACAAATGAAATGGAGTTAATTGGTATTAACTAAAGTTCGGGGCAGGGGCATGCCCCAAACAATCACATGACTTCTAAAAACCTCCATATATACCGGGCCACATCACACCACACTTATAGTCTCGTTCTCTCGAACCCACCCTTTCCCTCCCTTTCTCATCCATTCAGCCATCCTTCTCCCACATTATATTTCTATTAGGTTGTATCAGGGTCCTCATTGTCTGGCATAAATATATGATAGAGACGGTACCCCCAGCCTGAGTCTCTCTGAGTCATCAATTCAAGATGCCCTGATCAACATGACCATCATCCCATTCCCTCGACCCCTTCATCCCATTCCCTCGAGACCTTCATCCTCTTTCTACTGTTTCCCAGTTTCTTAGCTTGTTTGTGGCGTGGTCCTAGCTTGTGTCACACCACACTGCTAGTCTCGTTCTGTCGAACCCACCCTTTCCTCCCTTTCACATACATTCAGCCATCCTTCTCCCACATTATATTTCTATTAGGTTGTATCAGGGTCCTCATTGTCTTGCCTAAATATATGCTAGAGACGGTACTCCCACCCTGAGTCTCTCTGAGCCATCAATTCAAGATGCCCTAATCAACCTGACCATCATCCCATTCCCTCGACCCCTTCATTCCATTCCCTCAAACCCTTCATCCTCTTTCTACTCTTCCCCAGTTTCTTAGCTTGTTTTGTGGCATGGTCCTATCTTGTGAAATACAAATTAAATACTATCCAGCACTGCGTGTCAATTATAATCTGTATCAGAAATGTGTTTTTATTGTAATATTTGTTGACTAAGTTTGTTTGAGTGGTTAGTTGTGACAGTCTGTATGGATTATGATTGCATTCACATTCATATAAACTGCTTCAATCCACTTCAATCCAGCAGGCAAATTACAATGGCAATGAACACAGCTAAAAATCCATCTTCTTGAACCTGAAAAATGGGAGTTTGCTCAAACTAACCTGGGCAGCCAATGAAAGGCTTAATGAAAGGGTGTAACATGAGATAAACTAGATAGTTATGGGATTTAAATCCTGCCATGATTCAAAACTGAAAATACAGTTCTGAAAGGTTGATACAAAGTGTTCGAAAATTTGAAATCTTACAAAAAAAAGTTTTGCAAGATCGAAAAATAAGATTTGCAAGCTTGCAAAATGTAAAAAAATAAAAATATATCTGCAAACATTATGTTGTTTTTGAGATATCCTTCTTCAGAATTGCAAAAATTTTTTAGGATGTTGCGCAAAGGATTTTTCAGAGTTTTAAATTTGTCAGTGTTCTCCCAGTGTATAGTTTGTTTACAAGATTTGAAACTTTGTAAATAGTGATCTGAAAACTGGTGTGCAAATAGGTGAAAAAAAGTTTTGAAACTATGAAAACTGAGGTTCGAAGGGGCGAAACTTATTACATTACATTACATTTGCACTCCTATTGCAGACAATTTTTTCAGAGCTGAGTTTACAACACCCACTTTGCGGAGATACGCCCACACAGTTGCGAGCTTGCGACTCACGTGATTTGTGGCAGCGTTGTCACGCAGCTCTGCTCTGAAACTCTGAAACTCAGAATGAGCGAAAATGAAGCTTCGCAACCTCGCAACTAAAAAAAAAAAAAAAGCCTGGAGGGAGGGCCTTCTGCTCTTAGCCAATGCTTTGCTGTCTGCTGATGTACAGTCCAATCACAAGTCGTATTTACTGGAAAGGTGAGATTGACCGACTGCTCCGCCAATGACAAAAGCGCACAGGATACAGAGGATGCACAGATTTCTGGCCACAAGGCGGTCCGGTTCTAAAATAAAGTTACCGACTTGTCGCTGGCATTCACCATACAATTGCCAGTAGCCACTGTGTTTACCACTGATAGTCCGGCGTGCATCAGTATACACACTCACCTCACTTTCCTCAGTTGGAGACTCACTTTCCTCAAGCAGCGAACGACTCACTTTCCTCACGCAGTGAACCACTAACTCTCTCTTCATGTAGAGAGCGCATATTACAATTAAAGTGACTTCTATAGTGCATTGTCTGTACTCAATCCTTATCCATCTTCAAGAATCAGCTTAAAACACATCTCTTCCAAATTAATTTGACCCTCTAACTTTAACACTCACTATTCTTAAAAAATAATAATATTAATAATAGATAGTAATAATAATAATAATATTAAGCTTTCTAATCTTTTGTATTCTATCGGTTTTCTTTTATTATACAATTAACAAAGGCAAAAAATACCTCTAATAGCTTGCTCTATTCTTTTTCTATTCTATCGGTTTTCTTTTTTCTTTATTATATATTATTTAAAAGGCTTTGTTACGTGTAAGCTAACTGAGACTTGTTATAGCACTTGTATATCATTGCTCTTTTGTTGTTTTTTATTGCTTCCATTGTCCTCATACGCTGTTTGTGACGGATTGAGAGAGGATAGAGCTGACATTTTGAGTCACCGACTGTCATGGTTGGTAAACCGTGATCTCGGGTTGTTTACACTTTGTGGTGAATTCTGTGTGTTCTGCGTCTGCACTGATTAGTTGTGGGCGTCTCCGTTAATTGTATCAGCAGCAGCTGCCACTCATTACCCATCCACTATATAATGGCTTGTCTCACGTCCTGTGTTTGTGAGATCGTTGTTTCATGTCGTTGTGTTAACCCCCGTCTGGCTTCTGTGTAGTTTGCGTTGGATGTCTGTGTTTCCCCAGAACCTCATCCACTCTCCGCACGATCACTCAGCCACGGACACTTACCTTCGCCTCTGTTCCCGCAGTTCCTGTGCCACTCTCTCCTGCTGCCTCACGCCGTCAACACCCGGCCTCCTCACCAGCATTCCATTACCATCTGGACTTCTCACCGCCTTAATTATCCCTCTGGAGTGTTCCCGTATCATCGTCTTTGTGTGTATTTGTAACATTATCTCATCATCTCATTAAATACGTTAACTCGCTATTGTTTCCAGACTGTCCTTTCACCAGCCGTCACAGAACGATCTCACCAAAACATGGAAGCAGCGAGCACCAACACCCTCGCCGATTTCATGCACCACAGCGTCAAGAGAATGGATCAGCAGCAAGAGAGAATCTTAAACACCGGACGCGCTGTGCAAGCGCTGGTGGCACAGGTGTCCGAGCTCACCCAGCAGATCCATCAGCTCACGTCTCCCACTGCGCCCATCGCGCCGCCTGCGCCGACCATTCTCCCGGGGATTCCCCAGGACCACTTCCCGGCCAGAGCTGCGACTTCTGGCACCGGAGAACTACGCTGGTGAGCCAACTTTTTGCAGAACATTCCTTAACAAGTGCTCGATGCATTTTGCTCTGCAGCCGCGCACTTTCGCCACAGAAGAATCCAAGGTAGCGTTCACGCTCACACTTCTATCTGGCAAGGCTGCCTTAGGGGGAACGGCGGTGTGGGAAAATCAACATCCGTGCTGTGCCTCGTTCCACCTCCTAGCTGACGTAATGAAGACAGTCTTCGACCGGGCCGCGACCGGCAGGGAGGCCGCCCATCACCTCTCGGAACTCCGACAAGGACATTCATCTGTCACCGAGTATTCCATCGAGTTCCATACCCTGGCGGTCGCGTGCCAGTGGAACGAGCCGGCGCAGTGGGATAGATTCCTGCATGGGTTATCCGACCGTGTTCAGCAGGAGATCTACCTCCTCGAGCTGCCCCCTACTCTCAACGAACTCATAGACCTGGCGTTGCGGGTGGAGGCCAGGTTTAATCGCCTGGGCCGCCAACACAGTCCTTCGAGACCTCCATTCTCTCCCAGTAGGGGGCGCTTGAGTCAAGAGAACACGGTCGGTTCTGTCAACGATTACGAGCCCATGCAGGTGGGTCGAGCTCGGCTGTCCCGGAGGGAGAGGGAACGGCGGAGGTCCCAAGGACTATGTTTATACTGTGGAGGCTCTGATCATAACAACTACTCTTGCCCGGTAAAAGAGTCAGCCCGATAGTAAACCTGAGGCTACTATCGGGTGGGATCTCCACTGAGAAGTCCTCACCCACATCATCAACCCTCCTTCCAGTGAAACTGCGGTGGAAGAATCACCGTAATGAATGCCAAGCTCTTCTGGACTCCAGAGCCGAAGGTAACTTCATTGATCCTTCACTTGCACATCACCTGAACATTCCTGTCCTTCCTGTGTCTCTCCCCATCCATGTCACCGCACTCAACGGCCAGGAACTGCCTCATGTCACCCATCATACTGAACCCATCACATTCATCACATCTGGCAACCATCAAGAAACCATATCCTTTTTCTCATGGACTCCCCTGTTGCTCCCATTGTTTTAGGTCACCCCTGGTTGTTCAAACATAATCCACGAGTGGAATGGGGTTCTAACACTATCACATTGTGGAGTGAAAGTTGTCATGAGTCTTGTCTGGTTTTTGCCGGTCCTGTTGTTCCTGTTTTTGTTTTTCAGAAGGAGACCATGGATTTACCAAACGTGCCCGTTGAGTATCTGGACCTGAAGGAAGTGTTCAGTAAGTCCCGGGCTGCTTCTCTTCCTCCACATCGTCCCTACGACTGTACCATAGACTTAGTGTCAGGTAAATCTCCGCCTAAAGGCAAGTTATACTCTCTTTCTATTCCTGAGAGGGAGGCCATGGAGAAATATATTTCTGATTCCTTAGCCTCTGGGTTCATCCGTCCTTCCTCTTCTCCAGTGGGGGCGGGGTTCTTTTTTGTGGGTAAGAACGATGGTTCTCTGCGACCTTGCATTGATTACCGAGAGCTGAACAACATTACTATTAAGAATACTTATCAATTACCACTCATGTATTCAGCTTTCGAGAGGTTGCAGGGAGCATCTGTATTCACAAAATTGGATTTACGTAACGCTTATCATTTGGTCCGCATCAGGAAGGGGGATGAATGGAAAACTGCCTTTAATACCCCTAGAGGGCACTTTGAATATTTGGTTATGCCGTTCGGGCTCTCCAACTTGCCCGGGGGTTTTCAAGCACTCGTGAATGACGTGTTAAGAGATATGGTAGATCAGTTTATATATGTTTACCTGGATGACATACTGATTTTTTCTTCATCTCTCCAGGAACATGTTCAACACGTCAGACGAGTGCTCCAGAGGTTATTAGAGAATGGGCTTTTTGTCAAGGCGGAGAAGTGCGTATTCCATGCACAGTCGGTCCCCTTCCTAGGGTATATCGTGTCGTCTGAGGGAATACGAATGGACCCTGACAAGGTAAAGGCTGTGATAGATTGGCCATCTCCAGATTCCCGTAAGGCCCTACAGCGGTTTCTGGGGTTCGCCAACTTCTATCTGCGTTTTATTCGTAATTACAGCCAACTAGTCTCACCTCTGACAGCCTTGACCTCCCCCAGTACTCCGTTCAGGTGGTCTGAAGCAGCTGAGGCTGCGTTCTCTAACCTGAAGAACCGCTTTGTTTCGGCTCCCATCCTTGTCGCCCCTGATCCCACACGGCAGTTCGTGGTGGAGGTCGACGCATCAGAGGTGGGGGTAGGAGCAGTGTTGTCCCAACGTGCTGCTTCAGACGATAAGGTCCACCCTTGCGCGTTTTTCTCTCATCGATTATCTCCTGCCGAATGTAATTGTGACATTGGCAATAGAGAGTTGTTGGCGGTCAAATTAGCGTTGGAGGAGTGGCGCCACTGGTTAGAGGGTTCAGGGCTTCCCTTTATTGTTTGGACCGATCATAAGAATTTAGAGTACATTGGAACTGCCAAAAGACTCAATTCCAGGCAGGCTCGGTGGGCACTTTTTTTCGGTCATTTTGAATTTACCCTATCGTACCGCCCGGGTTCCAAGAATGTTAAACCCAATTCTTTGTCACGTCTTTTTGATCCCTCCGCCTGTCCCGTTACTCCCGAGTGTATTTTGCCTGAGAAATTAGTGATCTCAGCACTTGTATGGGAGTTCGAGTCGAAGGTCAAGATGGCCTTAGCAGGGGTAATGCCTCCGTCCGGTTGCCCACCGAACCACTTATTTGTGCCGGAGGAGTTAAGGTCCAAAGTTGTCCAGTGGGGTCATTGTTCCAACATGGCTTGTCATCCAGGGATAAGTAGAACTAATGGGTTGGTTAGACAACGATTCTGGTGGCCACGTATGGCTCGCGACGTCCACGATGTTTCTAATAAACTAGCTCCCAAATTTATCGGCCCGTTCACTATCACCAAAATCATTAGTCCGGTGACAGTCCGCCTCAAACTACCTCCTGCGTACAAGAGGATACACCCCGCCTTTCATGTGTCCAAAATTAAACCCGTGTTTTATGCACGTATTAATCCGCCTACTCCGGTTCCCCCGCCGCCGCGTCTCGTAGATGGGGACTCGCATTCTGGACTCGAGACGGAGGGGACGAGGATTCCAGTATCTGCTGGACTGGGAAGGTTACGGTCCAGAGGAGAGGAGTTGGGTACCTGCTAGGGACATATTGGATCACTCCCTTATTGATGAATTCAATCAGCAGGTAGGCCCTTCTGGGAACTCCAGGAGGAGTTCTTAGGGGGGGGGGGGGATACTGTCACGGTTGGTAAACCGTGATCTCGGGTTGTTTACACTTTGGATGTCTGTGTTTCCCCAGAAACTCATCCACTCTCCGTATGATCACTCAGCCACAGACACTTACCTTCGGCTCTGTTCCCCGCAGTTCCTGTGCCACTCTCTCCTGCTGCCTCACGCCGTCAACACCCGGACTGGACTTCTCACCGCCTTAATCATCCCTCTGGAGTGTTCCCGTATCATCGTCTTTGTGTGTCTTTGTAACATTATCTCATTATCTCATTAAATACGTTAACTCGCTATTGTTTCCAGACTGTCCTTTCACCAGCCGTCACACCGACTTTGCAAAAACCCAACAAAAACACTTCCTAAGAGTCCAAAAGCATTCACTGCGCAATGAAGCCTGTTAGAATTAATAAAAACAGTTAGAATGTCCTTATAATTTTAAGCCATGAAAAAAAAATGTTTAACGTTTTTATATTCATTGAACATTAAGCAATTCTTGAGTATCAGCACGTGTGTGAGCACAAATGTGCTATTAATTTTGTAGCTACAACAGTGCATAGTAACGGACCGTTCACATATCGTGTCTTTTGCGCGCTCAAGCTCGTTATTTCCAATGTAGGTGTGTGGCATGCGCGCTCATAATGGAAGCGACGGTGTGACGCGCTCGTTTTTTCCATGTAATGTAATGTAACAAGTTTCGCCCCTTCGAACCTCAGTTTTCATAGTTTCAAAACTTTTTTTCACCTATGTGCACACCAGTTTTCAGATCACTATTTACAAGGTTTCAAATCTTGAAAACAAATTATACACTGGGAAAACAGTGACAAATTCGAAACTCTGAAAAAATGATTGCACAACACCATTAAAAAGAGTGTAGCACTTCTGAAGAAGGAAAACTCAAAAACAACATTATGTTTGAAGAGATTAACATTTTTTTTTACCACTTTGCAAGCCTGCAAAGCTCTGTTTTCAGAGTTTCAAAACTTTTTTTCACACATTCGCACACCAGTTTTCAGATCACCATTTACAAGGTTTCAAACCTGGAAAACAATCTAATACAGTGGGAGAACATTGACAAATGTGAAACTTTGAAAAATTCTTTGCGCAACATCCTACATTTTTTTTGCTATTCTGAAGAAGGATATCTCAAAAACAACATAATGTTTGCAGAGATATTTTAATTTTTTACATTTTGCAAGCTTACAAATCTTATTTTTTGATCTTGCAAAACTTGTTTTGTACGATTTTGAGTTTTCGAACACTTACTTTCAACCTTTCAGAACTGTATTTTCAGTTTTGAATCATGGCAGGATTTAAATCCCATAGATAGTAAACATTCATGGAAGTTAAATTCATGTTCTTGATTGTTTAAAAAAAAAAAAAAAAATGATGATATCAGAAAAAAGAGGGTTAAAGATTATAATAATCCATGTCTTCATGTTTGTAGCATGTTAACACATTTGATAACAAAGAAGCTAGGAGGCTGGGCAGGGCCAGCAGAGACGAAAGAGCTTAACTGCTGTGTAGGAACAAAGGAGATGACAGAGACTGACATCTGGGCAGGACAAACAGAGGAAGGGCCAGAGTTGGGACCAGAGAGTCTATCCAACCTGACGGGCTGTGGCAGGCATTGGCTCAAGATGAACCCTAACAGAAACCTGTCTACCCTCACCCTAATACTTAAGGGCAGGTTTACAGGACAATAATGAACTAAAAACTGAAACGTTTTACCTTTATGTTTTTGAAAAATTTTGCATACAGACAACAATGTTGTGTCATTTACAAAAACTTTCACTTTTTGCTTTTTCAGTCCCTCAAATCACTATTGTTGTATAGGTAGGGTATGCTTGTAACATGGGGAGAGTTATAACAACACCATTTCCACCTATCAGGGGATAAGCTAGGAGTTTTATGATAATTTCATTATTTACTCACTTCCTCCCCAATCTTATATGAATGGTTGTAAAGGCTTTAAAAAGTAGATGGCAAATTTATAAAGAAAAAACTTTATGCAAGAATCACATTTTTTTGACCGAAACTATATTTTCCTTAGTACTTAAACTGTTGCAGATAAAATCATATGACTTACATTAGAATAAATAAATAAATTCTCAGGCAAAATGTGATGCATTTGTAAACTGCTAATTTCGAACCATTATGCTAATACAGCTAACTTAACATTGGATGACGGGGTGGGCTAAGTTGTAACACATTGTAGCATTCCCTTACATTGAACTGAGAACTTTCATGTTGTATATGCAGGTTTTTTGGCAGCTCAAAGCCAAAGGACGTGTTGGAAAAATGTACCCTATGCAGTTCCACCAAACTTTGGATCCACCAAAGCCTGCACTCTAGGGTTAAAAACATTGGGTTTTGTGAGGGAAGTGACAGCAAGAAATATGAAAAATATTTGTTCATCCCATCCCAAATTTTTTCCATCACCATGTCCCTTCAGGGGGTCTGTAGACTTAAAACAAACACTCCCAATAACACCTCAATGCCCCCCCCCCCCCATATATATTTAAATAATGCTTCCAGTGGTCCCTGATGTTCTCTGAATGCCCAGTGGGGGAGGGGGGTTGTATCAGATATTTACGTAAAAGTGAACGTTATCATTATTTATTATTATTAATTTTTTGTTAAAGTTACACTAGTTAATCCTCAAACATTCCTTCTCTGGGTGTATCCACTTTGATGTGTTAAATGCACGGCTCAAGCTCAAATTCTGAGTATGGGTAACCATACTTGCCAACATTTTACCACAATGGACTACATTTAGGGTTTTCGTACAAGTTTCGTTCCTAGTTCCGCGAATTGGGGCTTGAACTCGGGACAACTGAAGCACAAAGGCGGTACATGTCAGCACGCTCCTCACAAAGCCATCGACCTCAATGTAATTTAGCATTTTAAGACCAACAACACTGTTCTGTGTTCTCCTTTTTAACATAACTCATGGTTTACAAATGGTTTTGTATATTTGTTAATTATATTCTGGTATTGTCATTAAAACTATATTTAGAATTTAAATTTTATTTAGCACACCCTTAACTTAGTGCAATCTAAGTGAAATGTGGTTTGTTGCCATTCTCATTAAGGAGAGTTGACTGGGAGGGTGAGAGCAGAAGATTTCGAAATTCCAAAATGAAGGGCCACACTACTGTCTTCAAGTCTGTGTATCTTGTTTTTCTTCATTTAGCTAATTTTTGAAATAAGCTTTGCACTAATGAAACTGTTTAGCAAGTTGTGTGTGTCTGAAGTGCTGAGTTAATTTTGAACTACAATTAATAAAGTTTAAGCTTTTCTAATTACAGCCCATGACCTGCATGTATTCTCATAAATAAGTGTGGTCCATGCACCTGCAGATGTTTTGGGGGCTAGATCCCCTCCCTTTTTCAAAATTAAAGTAGACAGTTTCTGGGATTCTTGTGTCTAGCAGAACTACAAAAATAAAGCATGTTTTTCATGTCAAGCCACCCCAAACGCAAACATCGAAAACACAGCTCTAATAGATCTATAAAAGAGAAAGCAAGTTTCAACAGGTGAAAGTATAGGCTACTTTCAACAAAAGGGCCAACACATTAGTAGGGCTAATACTTTTTAATACTTTTTTTGCTTAGGCAAATTAAGAATTGAGACTGGGGGACTTTATGAAGAAGACCAGCCTCCACTGATTGAGTAGCGATATCTACAGGTGTAAAAGAAAGTGAAGGTCCAAACAAAATTGTCTTCGAAGATAATCTTTTGGATTTCTCACCGAAACTTGCAGACAGGTTTCTTGACCGCCGGATGACGCTCACTGCACGGGACTCATGATCCAGCGGCGCGCGCTATTATCCACTCCCAGCAGAAGGACACTTCAATGACGTCACCTCGAGCGAGAAGGAAGCAGAGCGCTCTCTGGAAGCTGTCACACAATAATTGTGGGGAAAGCAAGAGAAACTCTCTCCACTCGCGCGCACCCAACTGTTGCACTACACGGACAAACGGCAAGGCAGATCAACAACGGTTGTCTGACAGCAACTTCCACATACTCTGCGGGGAATTATTCCTGTTTCTGCAATGGCTGATGTCATACAAAACAACGAGCAATCCTCATCTGACGTTGCAAATCGATTCGCCCGTAAAGGTGCTTTGAGGCAGAAAAACGTCCATGAAGTGAAAAACCACAAATTTATTGCCAGGTTTTTCAAGCAGCCGACTTTCTGCAGTCACTGCACTGACTTTATTTGGTGAGTAGATCATTTCACACACTATTGCAATATCGGTACAAGTTTAAACATTTTTGCCGTACTGTAGAGCTGGCAGCTGGCCTGTAACCAGGGGTACACATAGAACTGGTTTAAGCGTTTAAGAAACTCACTGTTTCCACTTGTGTTTACTGGACTGTCACACAGAACTGCTTCACAGAGCTCATGGGCTTTAACTTGCTTTCGTTGTAGAAATTAATTTTGTTGCTGGACAGAACTAAAGCTAAAGTTTGGAGAGAAATATGTTTCAGACTGCTGCCGTATTCTGCATGCCTAAAGTTGACTGGAATTGCCATGATGTGGGTGTGATCAGTTTGTCTAGGCTTACAGTGTGGCATTCATCTGCTAAGTCAAGTCATTGGTTCACACTTGTTGATAGTTTATTTAGTAATTTATAAAAGTTAAAATAGGAATGATGTGGAGATGTGGAAAAAAATGAACAGCATTTTTTGTATTTAATATTACATTTTTACATTTATTTTTTAACATGTAGGTGCAGTCTACTTTAATTATTAAATTTATGTCTCCCTGTAAAATTCACTGTCAAAGCACATACCCTTTTATTGTTTTCCTATATGTGCATTGATACAAATCAAACATTAGATGCCATAACTGTCCATGTACTTTTTAATTAAGGGATTGCTTGTTCCGTGGGAGAGAACTGATAGCTAAAAGCCCATTAAAGGATTTAGAGAGGCAGATCTCTAATGCATTGTTTTTTGTCTCTCCTCTTCATCAGGGGGTTTGGAAAGCAAGGATTTCAGTGCCAAGGTAAGCAGTCATACAGTAGATGAATTTGCATGGCCTGCTTATTCTCTGAACAGTCACTTGTATCGATCCTAACTAAAGGAGATGATGCCGTGGTCCTCAACACCAGACATCATCTTGAAACATTTCCTTTCCACACAACATCATCTGTTGAATGCCCCAGAATAAGAAAATGTTGAAGATTGTTGTTGTAGTCAGGAGACACTGTTTTTGTTGATTAAGGCCTAAATTAGCAGGCAAAATGTGAGCAATAATGTCTGTCATAAGAATCGCTTAGCTGGCCTTGAGTTAAATTGAGTTGCTGTTGCTTTGCAGAATGTCCACAATCAGTTTCCTGTGAAGGCAAAGAAGTTCACCATGCAGATTTTGCTTATGTTAAAAATGGTCACACAAATTTGCTACACTGACCAACAGAAAAGATGCTTGGTTTGAAAGTGGCTTCTGTGTGAGCTGTTCTTAATAGATCTCAACACTGTTGACAATGAGTCTTTTTAAATGCAAGATGTTGCTGAAATTGAAATCTGAAAACTGAATAGTAATATATAGAAGGAGCTTGCAATACACAAAAATAGGGTACAAAACACTAAAATAGTGCAATAAACATTTCATTTTTCACAGTGCTACTGTTCACATGCAGTGTGGGAACATACATTACATTTCCATGTGTTTTAAGTGATCAAATCGCAATCCATTTACCCCATTTTTGATTAGACATGTTCACTGTATACTAGAGTTGTTCCGATTCCGATACTAGTATCGGAAGTATCTCCGATACCACAACAAATTCTGGCATCGGCATCGGCGAGTACATGAACCCATATACCGATCCGATACCATTTTCTTAAAAAAGACCTAGTTATGACCGCAAGCTTTGCCTAACCGCTGCACGGTTCTTCTTCGCTGCTCAAAATGCATTGAAAACACAGGAAGTTGTGCTGTGTTGCCACAAGCAACCCCTGTTTAGAGCAGCGAAGAAGAAATGAAAACGCGTTAGCAGCCCTTATCTATATATGACTGGATCACTCATCACATTCTAAACTGCCAAAAGACAGTGAAGCCGCTACTATATTATAGATCAGTGGTTAGCAGTATGTCTCTGTAGTACCGGTAGTTACAGACTCTCGAGTATATTCAGTACCGGCAACTGCGTTCAGTCGCTTCCGTGTAAGTCAAAACGCAGGGCTCCAGACAGTAGCCGAATATATACTAGTGTCTGTGAATATTAAACTGCAAAATACTATTTAAATATTACTCCCGCAAAATCTACATCTCTGTGGGTGACTGGCACAGATGCGCGAGAGCTCGCTGTTTTGTAGTCTCTGCTGTGTGTCATGAGGACACGAACGCATAAACCGTCACTTCATGAGAATTTACCGTTTCATTTGAGAATACTGTCATATCATAAACACAGACACTCAAAGATCTTCATGGCAGCCATTTAAAATAAATGTTTGGTTTACATGAGTAAATTGACAATATATAAAGCTACTGTTGTAGCCTACAGTAATAATAATACATCTCTATAATAATAATAATTATGCCTAGATGGTTGCTTGTTTTTTACTTGTTTTTTACTTGTTAGAGATTATCTGATTAATAGATCTTTTTTTATATTCCTAGACTTATTTGTTGCAGTTTTTTTATACAGTTATATTGTAAAACTTAAATACCTTTTTTAGTTTGCGGTGTTAGATTTTTGGCTGCATTTGAAGTTCTTTTTTGCATAAGAAAATAAATAATACTGTCAAATTCATGTTAGATAATAAAAATACTGTAATAAATACAGTAGTTCACCATGTATTTGTTCATGTTTTATTGAGGGATCTGTCTGAAGCACACCATAAAAAAATTCTAGCAATTTACACAGGGCTAGTAGTATATACAGCTGTATATACAGATATACACCCAGGTATCGGATCAGTACTCGGTATCGGCCGATACCCTGAGCCCAGGTATCGGAATCGGTATCGGGAAGAGAAAAAGGGTATCGGAACATCTCTACTGTATACTAGGGCTGAACGATATATCATTATCGTATCTATATCTAGATATGAACTTTCAAGATATTAATATCGAAAAAAGCAACGATATAGACGATATAGATTTCCCCTCTCCGCGCTCGCCCTGCATACAACTCTGTCAGTCACAACAAACAACAGTTTTATGACTTCTCTTGACTGCACCGCTAAAGCCAGCGCGCACACACAAGAGGGGGGCGGCGTTTCCATGGTGATGCTTCATTGCTTGTCACGTGACACACCGCGGCAGCAACAGCGCTGAATGAATTATAATCTGCTTTTATATCATTTTTTAAAACATGTAAATGGATTTACAGCACTTGAAAATCTCTTGCAGTGGCTCTGCTACAAAATTTATTTCAAAATGGCAATCAATATGTGACAAATCACGGAAAGGACACAAGTCGGTTCTGGGGCATTTTGAGTTATTCACAGATTCTGAAAGTGTACGATGTGTAAAACATGGAAATCTGATAATATTTGGAAAAGTTGTGGCCATTTGAAGGTAGGCACTCAGAAAAAGCTCAAAAAGCAGAAATAGCCTCTGAAGATTGTGCAGTTCTCACTGCTGTGAGTGACAATGGGGCTCATTTACATCTCATTTAGATAAGCCATACCCCCTGCATAGCAACGACAGACACAACGGGAAAAATCTGGCCACATATTATTATTAATAAAGGAGAATGTGCATTGTAAATGTCAGTAATTTATCTTTTTTGACTTTTATAAAAATGATTTAGAGGCTGAAATATGTGAGTTTTATCTTTTTATAAAAAAATCTTTAATATTTCAAATGTGGCCATCATTTTTAATGTTATTATTTTAATGTTTATGTAAACAAAAAGTACATATTGACGCTAATTTTATTTGTTATTTGCTGGTTTTCTACATAAAACTTGGTGAATTGATTTCATTGTGTAGCATTAGGACTTTTTAACAGGATTCTGTGATAACCGATGAGCTAGCTAATAACAATAGGTAGATATGGGAAGGTCTAAACATGGACTAAACATGAGATAACGTGTGTTCTTAGAATGAACACAAAACGACAAACTTTGATGTTTATGGAAACTCACCCCATGAGAAACAGAAAAGTATTCTTGCAGATCCAAAGTTTGCACTGTGCGTCTGTTTGCCTCTAAATGTTACGGATTTCCCCCATTTATCTGTCTTTATCCCCATCAAATGTTACTATCGATATAGCCTCTGATATCTTACGGTCCAACTCGTCTGACGCCAGTCCAATACACTCTTCCTCGTCGTCATCTTCGCTCAGTTGTAGATTAGGGATATTATACAGTCTTATTATGCCGCTTTCAATATCGCTCAGATCGTCTTCAGAATCAGTGAGCGCTTGTTCGCTAGAGCCGGCCAGAGCGCTGCATACTAAGTAGCCATGCTTCCCTCGGAGGGCGGGGGCAATAACAAATGAAACAAAAGCCGGCTTATCCAGTACGGAAATACAGACAGACAATGAAACGCCCCTAATGCGTGCTAGAATCTCCGATAAACTAGCTGATTTCAACCTCAAAATGTACGCTTTTAAATATACCAATACTGCTATCTCAAACACGGAGAGGCTTCTTTGTGATATCAACTAACAGATTCTGCAAAAAAACCGAAAATCACCAATTTTGGAAAAAAACGCTTCTTTCTCATTTTGTTCGAAAGTTGTGCTGCCGACTTGTGTCACTGGTTTCTGTGACGGGTCACATATATAGATATGGTCAGCTGTTCCTTCATCTTGGTTGAGCTTTCAACATTGTTACAGGAAAAGATGAAGCTGATTGTTTAGTTTTTGTCACATGACCTGTGGTGCGCTTGCGGCAGTCTGAAAAGTTGAGAAGTTCTTAACTCGATGCGGTGCGGACGTGCCTGGAAAAAAAGAGTGCGTCGCGACCGCGTCACTTCCATTATGAGCGTGCATACCCCACACCTACATTGGAAATAACGAACTTAAGCACGCAAAAGATGCGATATGTGAACGGCCCCTAATGGATATTCAATCACAAATGTTTAACAGTCATAAACAGGACTATCTGGATTATTTTATTTTATTTTCATGTTTGAAACAGCAGGTTATCTACTTGGAATATCCATTTATATGAAGTGCCACTATGAAATGAAAAAAGAAAAACTTGATCTGGATTAAGTGCGGCTCTCTGTTTATTTACAATGTTCCCTGCGGTGGAGAACACACATTTGGAGCGCACATACGTGCCTGGCAACTAGCTAGCTCTTATTCACTTGATTTGGTCATGGGCCTACGCTACAATATGTCTAGAGCGCCCTTTACTGGATAAGATTGCAAATAAAATAAAAAACAACCAGTCTAATCATAGACTGTAAAAAATGCGCTACACATGGCATTTTAAAAACTGGATATTTTATTTATAGTACGATTACGGATATTTCACGTCATGTTCGAATGCATATTCGAATATCGAATAAAAAGTGACAGCCCTAGTGCTTTGCTTTCTTCAGGAAAGGTTGGAACGAAGTCTGTCTCCTTCCACCCTGAAGGTCTGTGTGGCCGCCATTTCGGCTCACCAAGACCCTGTTAAAGTTAAGTCTCTTGGGAAGCATGATCTGATCATTCCCAGTCCTGGCACTGCTCTGTCCAGTACGTGTGCTCCGCACTTACGTAGACAGAACTCAGTGCCTTAGGACCTCAGACCAGTTATTTGTTTGTTACGGAGGCCAGCAGAAGGGAAAGGCTGTGTGGGACTAGGTGCCTCCATAGCCCCTTTCACACTGCACGTCGGACCCGGCAAATTGCGGAACATTACTGGGTCGCCTTCTGTGTGAAAGTAAACACGTCCGGAAAAAATTGCAAACAGTAATGAAGCAGAAATTAGTTAGTTCCTCACTTTCCGCGCTGACGCAGAGATCTTTCACTTCAGTGAAAGTATAATGTGCCTAACGTTTTCGACTCGTACATTACATTGTAAAAAATGTACTGTAGAATTTACAGGATTTTACTGGCAAAAAAGTTGCCAATAAAATCCTGTAAAAATTATGTTAATTGCTGTAAAATGGATTACAGGACATTACTGCAAAGCAAATTACAGTTAATTGCTGTATGTGAAATACAGTAGTTTGTAGTAATTTTTACAGTAACATTGAATTTTACTAGTAGTTTGTTTTACAGCAATATTTTTTAAATTCACTAAAGTACAGTATTTACCTGGCAAAAAAGTTGCCAATAAAGTCCTGTAAATATATTTTACAGCATTTTTTTGTAATTTCATTAAATTACAGTATTTAACTGGCAACAAAAGTTGCACAATAAAATCATGTAAATACCCCTGAATACAATATGATGTTGTAATAATTTAGCAATGAAACTGAATAATTTTAACAGTAAACTATAAAATACTGATATAAATGCATTATCATGAGCTCTATCTTAATATATTTATAAATGAATAATAATAATAAAAAAAGTCAATGATGTCAATGAAATAAGTATTTATTAAAACTGGCAGAAAAACATTGCAAGGCTTTTACTGGTAAAATAAAAAATTCAGTCTATCAACAGTTAAATCTTATCATAAAAATAACATAGCATCACAAATAACTGTAAAAAAAAAAGCCATATTCAGAGTAGAACATTAACGTTCTATAAAAATGAAGGTCAATCAACAGAATTTGTATAATTTTGGTAAACAAGGGTTTACAGGATTAACCCCTTTACGTGCAAACATCGCCGATGGCCCCAGTTTATTATTGTTTCACTTTCACAGCACATTAAACATCACTCTCTTACTTGATCTGGACAAACTGTGCATCAATTGAAAGTTTAAAGACTCTAGCTTCGATATTTGACCAATATTTTGATACAACATTGTTGCAGTGACAGATATTTAGTGATTTATGTCAGGAGTGCAAAATAATAAATCCGTATTATGTAGGGGTGTGACGGTTAGTATATAACCGTGAGACCGGCGGTTATAGTTGAACACCGTCATTAGAACTTTATAACCGCCAAAACCGTGTCACAAAAATATTTTTTACAAACATTTTTTATCAAAAATTATTTTCATTCTTTAGATAGGATCATCAGATGCGCAATATATCGGGAGACATGGTTTTTACCACTTAATGAAGTTTTGTAAATCGTCAGACATGATATTTACCACTTCATTAAATTTTGCTTTGTAGAAAACCTTTCTTAAAAACGAATTTCGTTTTGAACAAATTTTATCTTAATTTTAATAGATGTTTCATCAACCAATTGCATGTATTTTAATAAATAAAAAGCAAATATAGCAGACAATGATAACCGTGACATGGAAGCACCAGCGCGCCGCGTTCACTTGCACTGCACTGTGAACTAGAGCACATCTCATTGTAAATGAAACTCAGCGTAGGCCTATGCCTCATACTCTAGCATTAAATATCTTTGCTGCATCCTTTCCAGAACAGACAATGGCTTTTTTTTTTTTTTTTTGCGGCTCGCATCAGCAAAGCATAGACCGCAAAACAATCAGCGGATGGCGGGCGGGTGCGGCTTTCAAATTTGCTCAAAAAACTTTGGCGCGGATGATGAGTTTTGTGACAGATCTCCTTAATAAACGGAGGTCTGAAATCTCTGCCCCTTTACCGATCAGAGCGCGCGCTGAAACGGAGTTAACCCGCTATCTCCAACCCCCCCCCCCCCCGACGGTTATGTTATGAACCGTCACATTTGACTCACGTCATAACCTTCATCACCAATTCTGAAACCGGCACACCCCTAGTATTATGCCCCATTTTGAATAGAAATTCACCACTCACTCATATTCAGTCATGTCAGCAGCGGTTTATTTGTGTTCACATAGACTCACTGAACAGCATCAATAAGGATTTATAGACCAAAGATGCATATCTGCGGAGATATATGGATATATTTACTGATGTTAACTTCATATTTCTTCAGACAGAATCGTCATTTCTATTCATTTTCCACTGATTTACGCGATCTGATGATAAATAGCCTCTGCCAGAGCCGTCTCTGTTTGTTTGCTTCCGTGTGCTCGAGCTGTGACCCAGACAGACTCTGATTGGACCTTTGGGTTGTCAATCTGACAGTCCCAAAACCGGACAGCGTCAGATCGTGTCACATGGTTCGTGAACAGTTCCTGGTTCATATCTGCTCACAACAACACTGAAACACCTCTGTATACACGAAATATCCGAATAATAAACCCGCGATTACGATAGAAAAGCTTGGTATGAGATTTTCTTGAGATCTGGGGCATTTTATAAAATATACAAAAAAATGTACATGGGAAATGCTAACTTGTGCAGCGATGAAAAAGGCTACAAATAGCATATTTTTACAATAGTAAACGACCAAATTCCACCCCTGATCGCTAAAGGAAGTTATTATAAACACTCGATCGGGCAGTGTTGTAGTCGAGACCAGCTCATTCGAGTCCGAGTCCAGATCGAGTCCAGAGAGGGTCGAGTCCGAGTCAAGACCGAGTTCAGAAAGGGTCGAGTCCGAGTCAAGACCGAGTTCAGAAAGGGTCGAGTCCGAGTCAAGACCGAGTTCAGAAAGGGTCGAGTCCGAGTCAAGACCGAGACCAGAGAGATTGGGTCTGAGACAAGACCTAAAGAAATCTTCAAGAGTATGTCAAATGTTTGGTGGAAACAATAAAGGTTAAAAGGGCCACATAGTATGTGGTGTAAAGGTAATTTTATTAGTATTATGAAGTGTTACTTGTCAATATTAAGTGCTCATTTTCACATAACATCGTTGTACCACTATACACATCCATATAACCTTTCTAGTACACATAATATTACTGTACGACTCTATATTGTAATTCTACATAACACTTCTAGTACAAGTAACATTACTGTACCACTATACCTGTAAATGTTCAACTGTAACAGCTTTTACATAACTTTTAACCTTGAAGCTTAGCTAATAACTGCTAATATCCTTACAATGTCTTGGATTATGTGCACTTTAGATGTTGTGAAGATTAGAGATGGGCATAATTACTTTTCAAAAAAATAAGTGAGGAGACCATCCACCTACCCAACCAAGCACGATGTGGTCTCATGATCAATCCACCCCGACTAAAAACTCTCTCTACTGGCACAGAGGAAGCGGGGACTGACAACAGTCACCATTTTATCACTTTCTGTAACAGCAACGGATAATCTAATGCTAATTTCCCTGGATGGTGCGTTTTAATGCAGGGTAAAATACACACTATTTTTTTTTGTTACGGAGGGCATACACACAAGAGCCGAGTGACTGTCCAGGAAAATTTCATCCAAAAGTGTGTATGTGCCAGGGGAAGAAAGCTGGATCAAATGCCATATAAGTTCAATGCATTCTGTCAGACATTGTTTTTGAGGGGGAGATGTTTAGTGTTGAGACAGTCAGTCTGTGTCTGTATTCATTATATAATTTAACTAAACAATATTTGTTTTTTTTTTCTGTGACCATTTTGTCCTACTTTGTAAAAATAACACAGTTGAGAGAAATAATGTAGCAATGTGGCTTTCTGGAAAGCGGGATCACTACAGGCGGATGGCAGGAGGGTAACTTAAGGCCGGTGACACACTGGCTGCATTGCGTCTCTACTGCGTGCCAGAAACGTGGTGGCTGCTTCGCGTTTTCTGTGTCTTTACACACCAGAAGCGTGCCTGCACGCGGCGCTTGGCTCGCTGCTGCGGCTGTAGGTGACATAGAGGGAGGCCGCCATTTTTATTTTTTTACACACCTACTGATAAGACACCATCAACAGTATTGACGGCAAAATAGAGTATGTTTGACAGGTGCAATATTTGAAAATCGATCATTATTAATTTATTTTTAAAATTACATTTATATCTGAATTTATGTCAACCTATAGACTTTCAAATATCAAAATGTCATGAATTAATATGTATTTGTGTACAAAATGACATATAAACATATTTTCCTAGTATATTTTGCCTGGAAACACTTCCAACATGCATGCATGTCGCGTGAAAAATAGGCGTCGGTTCTATTTCTAGCATGCACGGGTTTTCCGCGCGTCTCACGCAGGCAGTCTGCAAGATCTAACCTGTTAACATGGGGGCCGAATTAAAAACAGACACGCCACGCAGCTGAGGCGCTTGCGCCACGCATCCAGTGTGTTGCTGGCCTAACGTCTCACGTCAAAAGAAAATCACCAGTCATTGGATGTGTCAATCATACATCAATTTAAATAAACATTAACATACAGTAATAATCATGAAATATTTTGATTGGGACTCGAGTGGACTCGGGCATAAGTCCGATTCCTAATATGTTCGAGTCCGAGTCAATACCGAGTCAAAATGCACACGAGTCCATGACAAGACATGACAAGTCTCGAGACCGAGTCCAAGACCGAGTCCGAGTCTCGAGTACTCAACACTGCGATCGGGGTTTAAAGTGAGTTTTGTATAAAAGTGTACTAATAATTTCATAAATTGTCTGATGTAGCTTGATGCTAACGTTAGCTCCGATGCTACTAATAGCAGGTGCTTTTCTTCTTCATAATGCATTTTTGTCTCAATAATTCACGTCAATGTCGTAAGAAAATGTTTTGTTGTATTTTTATATTAAGACTTTTGATAAATAAGGGCTAAATGCAAAGAGAGACTGAAGTGAGATCGCTGCTTTGTTGCTTTGTAAAGCCTGAAAAACCACAAACAATGCTAATAAAGGTGGAATAAAAACAAAAGAATAATGATAAAAGAATAATGCGGATAATGTGTCGTACCTGGCGGAGGTGTGAAAGACTCGTTTGGTGAGAACAATACAACGAATCGGGGAGTTTTGCAAAGCCAACACACATACAAAATTCACATAAGAGTTTACATGTGAGATCTTACAGGGATGACAAGGGCCATAAATCAATCTGATTTGCCTTCTCTAAAAAACACACATGACATGGCCTTAGAAAATATTTCATAAAATTCACAGTTTTACAGATTAGATTATGAAATTTCTAATGAAGTTTTGAAAGACTTGTGGCTTTAGCTACACTCTATTTCTAAACTCATATCTTACATCAACACATTTTTTAAATACATTTAAAAAATATGTTTTTAATATTTTTATTTTTGTTTTTATGTTTGAGCTTATATATCTCTATTATCATAACAGTCTGAGTGATTCTGATTCCTGAACAGTAAACTTTAAAGTGTCAGCTTTGTGAACATATGTTGAATATGTATCTAGTCAGAAAGAATCATGAGCAGAAACCTTTTTATTTTGGGTATGTCATTTCTGTCTCCATGCCAAAAAAGGAGGTGCCTAGAAAGGGGTTAAAATAAAGAAAAGGATTAAAATAAAATGCTGGAATCTCAAATTCTGTTGTTTGAGCTTATGTTCTATTAAATTAAGAATATTCCTACATATTTACATTTACTTTACATACAGAAAGTCCATCAACTTTCTGAGATGAGCACACACATGAGGGTTGTCCCTCTTGTTTTGCCTCTATGTGTCCGTCTTGTATCCAGTGAGTGTTGTGATTCCAAGAAAACATCTGCACATAAAACAAGCAGAAGCACCAGGATAAAGTTATGTATCAAATGAAACTAGCTCAATAAAATAAATGTGAAAATGCCACTTATACAATACAATCAGCATTTACCAGTACTTAAAAGGTTACTCCAACCCACAGTGTAGTGCCATTTTTGGAGAGTATCTGTTGGACATATACTACATAGCCTGTTCTGTGTCAGCTGGGTCACATGGACACGCTTGCTATGTTCAAAATATCTTAAATTGTGTTCCGAAGACGAACAAAGCTTTTACGGGTTTGGAACGACATTAATCACTGTTAACAGTGATGAATGACTACATTTTCATTATGGGGTGGAGTAACCCTTTAAATAAGTAACCTTTTTCGCAAATGAAATGACTTAAGTGAAACACGCTGTGCCACATTAAAAAAAAAAGTTATTGCGAAAGAACCTGATGTGAGATTTAAAATAAATTAAAAGAGGCTTTGAGGCAGAGGAGTTTGCCTCGATCCTTTTTTGTAATCGAGTTACTCGAGTTACTCAAGGAATCATTTCAGCCCTAATCCAAAGCGACTTGCAGTGCATTTAGGCTATAAATTTTTACCTATCATGTGTTCCCGGGGAATTGAACCCCCAACCAAACGCTTGATAACACCGTGCTCTACCGCTTGTGCTACACGAACACTATACAGATAACATAATAATATAATACAGATAACAGATTGTGTGAATGGGTGAGTTTTATAGTTTGTATTTAGTCCATCTATTTCCCCCAGCCTGACCCATTATAGGCCAATTTCCAGAACGCTGGAAAAATGGACAGCCAAATAAGACAGTCGCAGGAAAGTGGAGTCATACACAATTACCCCCATCAAACCCATGCCATGTCATTGGGGCACTTTTAGAACTTACAAAGTTGAAGGGAGATAAGAAAGATTCTTGCTTCTGTATGAAACTTTACCCACCTGTGCACTGTGTTATTAAAAGTATTATTTTAAAAGGATGAGTGATTAATATGCAGCTGATCTTATAATTTGAGCCAGCAGTTGACTGAGCCAGATCTACTCTGCATGACTGCTGCAGTAACTGCTTTCCCATATCTATTTAATTTATGTTTTATGATTTAAATATGCATTGCATTCAGCACAGTACAGTTACATTTCTATTCTAGTCATGTGAAAAAAAAAAAAAAAATAATAATAATAAAGTCTCAATGAGAGACAAAGAGAAGACCATTTTCATACAGTTCCTCATACAAAAAAAAAAAAAAAAAAAAACTAAGAGATACAATAAGTTTAAGTACAAAAATTCATGATAGAGTGTTTTAATAACCTCTGCAGATGTCCAGATCCTTGATCATTGTTAATAGCACTTTAATGCAGCATGTGGATTTTTCTGCACTGAACTGCAACTCCATATTTAAGCTGAAATCCTTCAGCCATGCATGAGGTGAGCTGCCCTCAGGCTTTTCATGTTAAATCTATATTGTTTGTTCCCAACAATATCCCATTAGTACACTTCTTTTCTTTTCTTTTTTTTGTTAGAAAATGTACTCAGTAAGATAAATATTGTGACCGCAATTATGTGGAAAATTTCAGAGCACATTGTGGCAACGTTTCAGGGAAATCCCAATTCTAATTTCTGGATTCTGGTTATTTGTTTGTGCACACAATAGGGAAAGACATTTTAGTAATAATGCCTTAGAGGGTGGTTCTTTGTCCACCTGTTTGAAAGAAAGAGTCAATATAAAGGTACCTTTTTTCTAAATATTACATTGAGTAAAAAGTAATATCATGCACAATCAATGCCTAAAGGTATTGGCAGTGCTGGCAAAGTGCCACATGGAAAGAGGGGGCCTGTGACAGAAAAACTCTTTAATGTTGTGTTACATTAACATTCAATCCTAGAGGCATGTTTCTTGAGTCTGAAAAAATTATAAATTCCATAATTTACTCAATGTTATATCATTCTAAACTGGCACACCTTTTTACTGTAGAACAGATAAGGCATTATTTAGCCAAGCCTTCAAAAAATGAAGATAAAAACTTATTTTATTATTTCATTTCAGTAGAGACAGAAATTGAATGAGCAAAAGGGTACAAAGACAGCATATTTAAATTGTAATTCAAACACTGAGGGTAAATATACATTTTATTTTTCTTTGCAACTTAGAAGTAAGATATTTTCTGTGAATGTGTGAGACTTCTGATTAATTTGTCGCTATAGATAAATAGTTACAAGAATAACAAAGTGCAGTAAATGTTGAGGTTAATTGACAAATATGGTTGAAGGAGAAAATAAAGTGTTTCCAAATAGTTTGTCTTTTTAACTATTTAAGGTTTAAATTTATCATCAAAAATAATGTCTAATCTAATTAATTTTAGTTAAAAGAAGTTAGTATTTTATTTTTTTTTTTCAGCCAAAAAATTGTTTTGGTGCATGGCTAGATTTTTTCATGTGCATTGACAGCTTTGTCATCTGTTCATGCCTAGTTCATATCTTTAACCCAATCCTCTCTGAGAGCTTGTGCTTTTTATATGATGCATGTATATGGGATCATCCAGTCATCTGTACCACCACTACACCTTCTAAAAAGCAGAGCACCAAATGAGAAATCACAGAGCAGCAGACCATCACGTTTCAGACTCTGATATGGACATTTCACTCTAATGGATACTCTCTTTTGTGGGGGATAAACTGTGTATAAACTGTGCTTAAAAGATCAGTGGATTATATGATTATCCCAAAAAGAGCCATTGTCATGAAGTTCATAAGCTGTATATTATTTTGAAAGACAGTCATAAAAAGTCATTATCATTAAACTGCACTCAGCACTAGATGTGATTTGTAATATTGCATTTTTCATTTGTAGCTAGTGAGATAGATTGAAAGAAACAGATATATACTCAAAAGCATCCACACGTTTTTGTATCTGAGAGAAAATGTTAGTGCTAGTGTGTCAGTTTGTTTTATTGAAATTAATGATTTGGCTTCCCCAAAGCGGAAAATGTTTATCTTGAAGGTCAGCATGCATTTGATAATTATTAGCCAAGAGACTTCAGGGGAACTTGAACTGAATGAAATGGAACTGATTTGGTCTTGTTGTGATGGGACAAAAATTCCAAGACTATTTAATAGAAGCAGCACAAAATCCAGTATGACAAAAGATTGGTTTAATTGACACATGGTTTATGAGACGTTGTGTAGAGCCCTATATCAAGTGAAATTAATAATTTGTCTGTGAGTAAAATTAGAGACGTTCACAACATCTAAAGTCAGTACCACTTCAAATTTTCCAAATCTCATATCTAATTCTGCTGAAAATATACCCAAAATAAACATAAATATAGCTAAACATGACACCAAGTATAATTCAGCTAAAATATTATAACCAGGACATCAACCATTGATTTTTTGAATTTCAAAAACATGTTTTTTTTTGTTTGTTTGTTTGTTTTGTGATTATATCATAAAAAAATGAAATGAAATGAAAATAAGCAAGGTTTCAATTAATATCTTTAAGTGGCACATAGAGCCTTGGAGTCTTCTCTCAATTTGTAACTTTAATATCAGCATGGTACCAAAGTAGTTTTAACGTTGCTGCTTTTTACAGTTCTGTTTTAAGACATTTTTTTGTTAAACAATATCTGACCTTCATTCAGTTCCGTTAACGATTCTGAAACACAATGCTAAATCATGCTCTGACCCTACCCCCAGTATCTGAAGCAGCTTGGTTGTGGTTGGTTGTGATTCTGTTTGGGTCATTGGAGCTCTACATTAACAGCATTGTAGTGCACAATCTGTAGAAAAGTGTTGTTATATCCGCAGCGCCTGTAAAGTCAGTCATTCTTCATTTCTGCTATGGGAATATCACGAAGAGCTAAGGATCAGCATTCTCAGATATTTACATTGGTGCTACTGAGTTATACAGTGAGGAAGTGATGTTTAGATGCCAGTGTGAAATGGGGGGTTGGGTGTTTCAAGGAAAGCCACATTATAAATGCACAGATCAAGCAAAGCTCTGCATTAGTGTATATTACTGGTGCGTGTGCTTGTGCAAACACATTAGCCATGTAATAAATCCATAATTGTGTGTGTGTGTGTGTGTGTGTATACTGTATGTATATTTTTTTATAATATAATTTGATGGTAAAACAAAACATGGATTCTTGTCTTTTGAAGTGGAGAGAGAGGTGGTTGGTGGGTTTTTGATGGGAGATAGATAACAACATGATAGTAATTCTACAAATGGAGAGATGGCGGCTTTTGGCTTCCTCTTAAATCAGATCATCAAAGCAAATGTGCTTGTGCGCTTTTGCTGAGCTGATACATTACTTTCACTGTTAAAGGGGGTCATATGATGCTTTTTTAAAGATCATCATTAAAGATGTGTATTTAGTGTAATATAATATTTCGGCATGCTTTAATATTCCAAAAACACATTATTTTTTAAAATACTGTACATTATCGTAGGTGCTCTATGCCCCACCTTTCTCAAACGATCTGCCGCTTCTGAATCAGCTACTGTATGTTTTGTTATTATTTTAAGACATGTGGGGGCGTGTTTAAACAAGTCATTTTAGGGTGGTGTGGCAGAGTCTTAACTTTGATCAAGAATATCTCTTTGGATTTGAGACTTTAGTCTTTGCAACTTTACAGATCTTCATTATGCACCAAGAGCTTGTAACACTCCAAAGAGAAAATAAAAACTGAAATTGCATCATATCATCCCTTTTTCTCTATGGCCCTGTTTACACCTGACATTAAAATGTGTTTGACTTGATCCAGTCACAAATGTTCAAGCAAAACATATTTCCACATCACTGACATTAATTATTACGTCTGATTTAAAACAGTGAACCTGAGCATGGATGGTAATGCTTCTGGAGAGACATATATTTCAATAAAATAAGTTGTTTATACACACACATGTTGTGTGGAAAAGTGCAATAGAATAAAGGGGGAGAGTATTATAGTAGGAAACAAACTATACATTTCACCTCATGTTGTGATTAATTTACAAACATTAAAAGACAAAACAACTTATCATAACGATTATGTAACTATAGCTTACCTTGAGCTATCCAGAGTTGTGTTTCCCATACAATCAGGGGCATAGCCATCTTTTCAGAAGTCAGGGGGACAGAAATGACACACACACACAGATATATATAACATTACAATATAACATTTCTGCAATCTGTATAGCCTACTAGTCAACAATTTTTTTAACAGTAAGATTTTTTCTATGTTTTGAAAGAAGTCTCTTCTGCTCACCAAGCCTGCATTTATTTGATCCAAAGTACAGCAAAAGCAGTAATATTTTGAAATATTTATACTATTTAAAATAACTGTTTTCCATTTGAATATATTTTAAATGTAATGTATTCCTGTGATCAAAGTTGAATGTTCACCATCATTCCTCCAGTCTTCAGTGTCACATTAATCAGAAATCAGGGAACTACACTGCGACCAAAATGGTTGCATATGCGACCTTTTGAAATGCCATTGAGACCCAAATTTTTATGGGGTCGCAAATGTATCACTGATTATTTTTGTACCTACTTATGTGTTATGCTATGATTTAATATGCGTATTTATTAAAACAGAAATGTGTATTTTAAGAATACGTTTTATAACGTGCTCCGAGCATTCAACACATCAAGTTGGCTTCAGCCCCGCGCTGAACTGAGCATCTGGTTACTCGCACGCTCTGTTCGCTGTGCACGAGAGATCTGCGTCTCACAGACAGCAGCACTGAACCGAGCTCTCCTTCAGGACGTTCGCGTCCTCCTGCACCTGAACGAACAAATACAAATCGCAGTTTAAATAAACAGAAAAAAGAGCAAAAGCGAACCGAGCTCTCCTTCAGGATGTTCGCGTCCTCCTGCACCTGAACGAACAAATACAAATTGCAGTTTAAATAAACAGAAAAAAAGAGCAAAAAGCGAAAGAGCTCAATTCAGCACCGCGGTGTTCTGGTGTTCAGGGCGCAAGCAGAGACACGTCTCAAAGTACCGACAACAAATACATACAACATATGTCACAATACCCATCTTGGAAAGTGTTTTAGAAAAAGTCTGGGGTTATGTCTTAAGTGAAGGTAAAGAGTCTGTGAAAGAAATCGTATGCGTATCATTATAATGGATGCGTTTGTCTCTTAAAGTGACCGCGCCTAATTTACTAGCTCTGCTGTAGGTGTCTTTAATGTATGAAATTGAAAGTAAATCACTCACTGCTCTAGATTGAATTACTTGGTAGTTTTAACAAGAATTTAACCAAAGTCAATCCAAAAATCTGATATAATTGATTATATTGTTTTACTGGTGGGTGCAGGAATTTTATTTAAATTAGATTTATTTATCACCTGCTGTAGATTTTTTTGGACTTGGAAAAAACAAAACCGAAAACAACTCTCCGTCATGTTCATTTCGCCTTCTGGGTCCAAAAAAAACATCAGGTCATTCGCAGACTATCCTGTCTCTTTGAGTTTAAATCGATATTTATTCACACCAGCTCTTGAAAACCTCTATACGAACAAACCTGCCTGAAAAAGTATGGGGGACGAATTTCCGTGATGATAAAAGTGGGGGGTGGGTGCATCCCCCCCGTAATCTACGCCCCTGCATACAATGACATAATTTGCAGCAGTAGCACAAAGCATTGTTGAAAAAATTCACTACCTAGTCACAACTGTTTCCTGAAATAGAAGTATTTTTGTCATACATTTGTTGTTGGAAACACTCTGGTTTAAGAGTACAGAACTGTTGGTAATGCGTGCTTGTTGGTGTAATAACTTCTGCTAATAATTGGTTTGATATTGAATTACTGGCAGATTATTGCTGTAATTAAGGAGAACTACTTTGGTATTTTGTTCTCCATTGTTTTTAATTATTTATAGATTTTAGGTTCCACCATGGGTTCCCTCTCACATGGTTTCCTCAGTGTATTAGTTTATATTAACATGTTCTCACTCTTCTTTTCATTCTATTGAGAAACATAAAGGTGTTAAATTATATTTGTGTTTACATGGAAATATCTCTGGAATGAAATATATAGGTTGTACTGCTTATAAAATATCTGTGCCTCTAACCATAGGTCAAGAGAAGTTCCAACCACACTACTTTGTGATGCTATTTGCCAATGTTGGAAGTTGGAACTATGGTTTTGGAACTTGCAGCCATAGTTGGCCAAAAATGGAACTGGTATGGGTTTGCTGCAACAGACGTGGAGCAAGAGACCCCACGCTGCCTAAAGCCCATCGCAGTCAAAAGCAGCAGCACCAGCCGAATATGAAAATGGGGGTTACATTTTTCTTGCTTTTGATTAGGGCTGCTCCGATCATGATCGCATCTCGTCAGTAAAGCCGGTAAATTCCCCCAGGTGCGTGATTTCAAATAGAGCAGCTGTTACTACAAGGAGCCATTGTTAACTGAGAAGATGCGCAAATCCACTTCATTTTCAGCGTTTATTTGTGCATCTTCTCAATTAACAAACGGCTCTATGTGAACGGTAACAGCTGCTCTATGTGAAATCAAGCACCTGAGGGAATTTACCGCAGATTAGAAAACCGGCTTTACTGACGAGATGCTCATTAACGATTGGCCGATCGTGATCGGAGCAGACCTACCTTTGATTAAATAAAAGCAAAATTTGCTGTAAGTTGTCTGCTGTTTGTACTTATTGCTTTCCTTAAGTAGGGGGGGAAATCTGAAAAAATCGGAAATCGAATTAAAAAAAATAAAATCGGAGATTTTATTTTTAGGCCATATCGCCCAGCCCTATGTTCTGGGCTCATAATTTTAAATTTGCTGTGTTATTAGGGGACAAAAGTTTAGGTTTCTATGGTGACTCTCTGGACAGTTTTTGTGATAGTAGTCAGGGCTTTAGCCCTTCACTGTGATGAGGATTCAGTGAGGTGGGATTACTTTGCCAAAGCAAGCAGATTGGAGGTACATTGTAACAAAGCTCTACTGCATAGCGTAGCATAACAATACCAAATTTACAAGGGCATCTCAATATTAATCAATCAGAATTTTGTGAAAAAGTTGTGAATAGGGCTGCTCCGATCACGATCGGCCGATCATTGTGCTCATCTCGTCAGTCAAGCCGGTTCTCTAATCAGCGGTAAATTCCATCAGGTGCGTGATTTCACATAGAGCAGCTGTTACTACACAGAGCTGTTGTTAACTGAGAAGCTGCGCAAATCCACGTTCATTTTCAGCGTTTATTTTCGCATCTTCTCAGTTAACAACGGCTCTGTGTAGTAACAGCTGATGGAATTTACAGCTGATTAGAGAATCGGCTTTACTGACGAGATGCGCATTAATGATCAGCCGATCGTGATCGGAGCAGCCCTAGTTGTGAAACCATAAAGAACACTGAATTGAAAAAAGAA
The DNA here is from genome assembly GCF_023724105.1 of Carassius gibelio. Classification (NCBI taxonomy): domain Eukaryota; kingdom Metazoa; phylum Chordata; class Actinopteri; order Cypriniformes; family Cyprinidae; genus Carassius; species Carassius gibelio. The sequence goes on along the minus strand of NC_068401.1, from coordinate 20,544,372 downwards.
AGTGACCATGCAAGTGGCTGGACAAGAGTAAATCTTGGTTAGGATTTTACTTGATGGTAAGAGAGCAGGCTGCAATACATATGCCAAGCTGGCCTTACTGCTGCTAGACTAGTAGATCAGCTGAATGTGTTGTGTTTTTGCATTTGATGTTGATATAAAAGTTCTGCTGACTGTAATTTTGCAAGTGCATTTCACCTTATTGTACTGAAGTCTGAACTTGCAGTCTCTACATGTGCCTAGAATGACTATTCTATTTGGTGGGTTTCACAAACCTTAAAGGGGTCATATAATGTTGCTAAAAAGTACATTATTTTGTGTATCGGGTGTAATGAAATGTTTTTTATGTGGTTTAAGGTAAAAAAAAAAAAATATATATATTTTCCACATAGTGTACATTATTGTTTCTCCTCTATGCCCCGCCTTTCTGAAACACAGTTTTTTTACAAAGCTCATTGGTCTGAAAAGTGAGGTGTGCTCTGATTGGCCAGCTATCCAGTTCTTTGTGATTGGCCGAATGCCTCAAGCATGTGACCGAAATGTTACGCACCTTGTCATACTGTGATGCGTGTCCCAGTCAGAACATCGCGCGACAAGACAAAAATAACATCCAGCGGGGCATAATTACAGATTATAATGACTTATACTGTGTTTTTAGGTATTGCGTTGCATTGCACTGCGTAAACATAAAACCATATCTGCATTTGTGATCTGAGAAATGACAAACGACAAGCTCTACTCCTCAGCGAGTCTCAATTCCAGTCCATGCGCCCCCCAGCTCTGCATATGTTGCATGTCTCTCTCTGTTAAAGGTCCCTTCTTCATGATCCCATGTTTTAAACTTTAGTTAGTGTGTAATGTTCTTGTTAGAGTATAAATAATATCTTTAAAATTCTAAAGCTCAAAGTTCAATGCCATGCAAGATATTTTATTTAACAGAATTCGCCTACAAAAAACGACCCGTTTGGACTACAGCCCTCTAGTTCCTGCAGTAATGACTTCATTAAAACAGTTTTTTGACTAACCTCCGCCCACATGAATTAACAAAAAGGGGGGTGTGGTCTTGTTGTGCTCTGACGGAGAAGGAAGAGCTGCGTTTGTGTTTGCCATGTCATTGAAATTATGTTATTTTCATCTCTGAGTCCAATCATCTTTGTATGGGCTTCCCAGGGACGCTGTACTTGGAGATTAATGGTTACAATTTATGCTTAACTCGGGTCCCGAAAATTATAATCCACAAGTAAAACTATGTGCAGCACATTTTGCTGAGGACAGCGAGCTTCCTCAATCTCAATCAGTTTAATGCTGGATTCGCACAAAGATTATTCTTGGAGAAGGCGTTGTTTATGGACCACAACCGGTGAGTGTATTTTATTTAGAGCCCGACCGATAGCGATTTTTGGGGGCCGATGCCGATATTAACTCGAAAATAGCCGATTTATAAGCCGATATTTTGATTTTGAAAATAAACTGGATATTAGATCCATTTCCTATAAACTGCACTTACACAACATTCAATAGCAAAATATCTGCCTGTTCTATGTATGTGGGCTGTATAAACCATTTTCCAGAAGGGATTTATGTTAAAAAAAAGCCTTAGATTACAGTCTCAATGACTAGACAATTGCACATCAAAAGTAGATATTTTTTAATGATCAAAAAACAGTCTGATTTTAAATATTTAACACTTTTACTTTCTTGCAGTTGAAGCTGGTTTTAACAGTCTGTGTGTGTACTGTAAATAAATTATAATACCAAAGTTAAAGTATTTGCAGAAGTAGTCCCACACTTTGGTGCTACAGCATTCACCTTTTTCAGCCATCTGTAGGGCAGAAAGAGAGACAAAGAAAGAATAAGCATGTTTATTAATAATATCACCATGTATCATTACTCATGTCATCATTAGAATTAGAATAAAAATAAACAGGGATCTCCTACATAGGCAAAAATGAGAAATATAATAATTTAATAATTTCTGACGCACCTACTGTAGTTACTGTAACTACACTATATTTGCTCTCACAGACACATTCACAACGGACCCGTATATCTTCTCTTCTCTTTGTGCAGTCTGAATCAAAACATTGTCATGCGCTGGCGAACATAAAGTTAGCCTACTGTTACCGGAAGTTTACGGAATCAATTCGAAGTTGAATGGTTAACGTTAGTGTCATGAACACACCGCTGTCAATTTTGAGAAGAACCACCTTCAAACAAGTTAATAGCAAGCATTTAAGGGGCCTGCTAAAAAGGAAGCTATATTAGCATTAGAATAACATAACAGTTGTTGTTTTTTCGAGGCACGCTGTACATAACTTCTAGTCATTGACTACACGCGCCCCCTTGCCACAGTTACGCGGTCATTAGGTGGGAAGCACTGCAGATATATTTAGAATAGGTTAAATGCTAACGTTAACGTTTGACCTCTTATTAACGTTTGCGCTCTTCCACTGATAAACATGGTATTAGCTTTGTGGCTAATCTAATATAGCAATGCATTAGTGGCTGTAAGTGATGTTATAGAATATTTAGAAGTGATAATGATAGGACCGCTAGCTAGAACTACCACACCGTTTTTATATACAGTGAATGAACTAAATCATTTCACATGACAAACGGCAGATCGCTTTCTTCGCGAGTGGATTTCTGGCGCTGTTGTCAACTGGGGAGTTGCAGAGCTCCCTCTTGTGGGCAAACTATGCAACACTCATAACACGAGTGAAGAATGAGACTCTGTTATGTCGGTCGGGCTCTAATTTTATTATTTAAGTTGGTGTGTTTAACAGTTTCTGTAACGTACTACACAAAGGGCAACGCTGTTTAGCTTTGTTAACTAGATGTTAGGGCGGTGCAAAAAAACAAATGCGATTTTCATGCGCATCTCGTCAGTAAAAACGCTCCTGTGAATATAAGTATATCTCCAGCAAGTGCGTTCTAGCCCAATCACATTACCAGGAGGGCAGCACGCGCTCAGCTGCTGTCGAATCACTACACAGGAACCGCTGGCACAATCAGAACTCGTTACGTATTTCTGAAGGAGGAACTTTATAGAACAAGGAAGTCATCAGCCCGTTTTTGTGACAGTGAAAACAGCGGTATACAGATAGGTGAATTGTGTGAAAAATACTGTTTTTTTACGCGCGAAACACGAACACATGTTATATTGTACACTGTAAACACAATCAAAGCTTCAAAAAAGCGTGAATAACGGGACCTTTAACACACCTGATTCAGATAATCTTAATAAGCTCTTAAGAATTGAGCTCTGTGCATGAACTGTGTTCCCATTGACATGGTCCCTACACAGTGTTCATTGCTCCCTACTCCCTGAGCAGGGGAAATCTGTTGAAGTTTACTTCACTTCAGAACGTTCATTCATGGATTTGCACTGCACAACGTCTTCATACACGGACAAGTGTGACATCATATACCTCTGTAAATAAATAGACTACAATTTAAAATCATATCTCGCAAACTTCAATGCACTTTGAATAAAACATATATTTTCATTTCCAGCTGGAATCGTGGTGGAATATCCTGTGATGTCCACTTCACAGGGCACTTATGTTCGAATAGAACAAACGTCTGAAGCCTTAAGAAAAACATACAAAATTTGCAAAGCTGGGGGGGGGGCACGTGGACTGGAATTGAGAACCACTTCTCTACACTGCTCAAATCTCGTGATATGTAAACGTATGTTAACGTACTTACAGACTGTGAGTCAAGAACAGCTGGCATTGTAGTCTTCTCTCCAAGGATCAGGAAACAGTCCTCCATAAAATGTGCTGCACACATCTAAATATTTGGGTTGAACTGTTTTGGAACAGTGTTGTTAATACAACTTAACCACTGATTTTTAGTTGTGTCCTCTTTTATAAGGCCAAAGTATTTTCGCTTTCACAACAAAACAGCATCTTCACGGCATGGCGCCTACAGAAATATAGAGAGAATCAAAGTAACGCCTTGTTTCTTTGCATTGAACATTTGGACGGCATTATGCAAATCTTTACACATCATTACGTAGACGTGGGGCTGTGTTTAAATGAGCCATTTTAGGAGGGCGTGAACAAGTCTTTAACTTTTATAAAGAATATCTCTTTTGGTTTGAGACTTTAGTTTTTTTTTAACTTTAGGGTTCTAACCGAATTACAAACAGCTTGTAACACTACAAAGAAAAAGAAAGAGGAAAACTTGAAACCACATCATATGACCACTTTAAGTTACTATTTTATATTGATTCGGACTTTGAAAATGTCTTGCCGTTCAGAATGGATGTCAGTTTTCAGATATTCACTGAATGAGCCAGATTTAGTCAAAAAGTGTAGTCTTTTTGACTGGCTCACTTAAATGAACCAGATCATAAGAGCCGTTGTTACATAAACATCTCACATTGTATTTTAGCGTGCTGTAAACTTTGGAGGTAACTCTTAACAAGGTGAAATCTTGACAGTATCTGATATCTGTCCTCTCCATACTGTAACATTATTATTATTATTATTTATTTATTTTTCACAATTACTAGAAGCACTGTCTGAAGACACAGACTTAGAACTCTCGCTGAGTTTTGTGCCTAAACCCGTCCTTTGCAGAAGGCAAGCCAAGTGTAATTTCCCTTACCAATCTGAAAAGGTGAAATAGATTTATGCTAATAAATAAATGCTGAAAATCAAATGAATTTCAGGGGAGATTTTCATTAGGTGAATTCATTAGGTCATTAGTCTGGTATCTAATGAATCTCAGCATGCAGGAGGTGTCCGCTCATATGGGCTGAACTGGCCATGTTCTCATGCTTTACGCATTGACTGCAACGTTAAATCTATGCTGCCTCTGCTGAATCTTCAGCAACACAGCAAAGTAGATCATTATTTACCCTGGTTGTGAAGCTGTTATTGAATTAACATCTGACTCGTTTAGCAAACAGCATGTTTACGTTATTTTTGTATTTTATTTTATTTATAATTATTTTTTTAGGTCATATCGTGAAATTAATCTGTATTGAAATGAAGTTTTGTTTCAGCATAATTTCTAACTTATTGCCATGATAGTGTTAAATATACACAGTATTTATTCTAATAAATGCTGGAATTTTCTTAATGTCTAATACTGTATACATAGCTACAGTTTACATGCACAGTTGAGTGCATATGTTTGTGTACTATTTAAAAAATCTGGGAGAGGTTTATAATTAAAAAAAAAAAGTGGTGATAAATATTACAGTTTGGATTTTATTACTGCTCAGAATGACGTCAGCATGAAATGGAAATGGCAGTTGTCTTCTCTTTATTGTAACACAAATCTGAGTGAAATGGGTTCTTGGATTAAAAAAAAGAAGATGAGTCTTAAATTTGTCAATTGGGAATTGATTAGATCATTGTTGTTTGCCAATTGCTGCAATCTCATGTAAGTGATGGGTTGCTGGAGGGGAGGGCTTATTGACCAGTCCTTGCTCCCGTGTACACGTCATCACAGAAAATATGGCTTTGTAAGGGGGAGGGGAAGTTAACGTTTGAAGTCACATGAATTAAATAAATATAACAATTAATAAATATATAAATAAATAAATAATCATGTGCCCAGATTAATCATTTATAATGAACTCAACAATATTCCATTAAAATTAGAAGTGTCCATTTTGATTTCATGTTGACTTTAAGCTATTTCACATATCCAAGATAATGTAATCTTGTAAACAGAAGTTTCTCATGTACTAAATGAATAAAAAATATTTGTGTACATTTTTCACTCTCACATATTACGTCATGAATTGCTGAATTTAATTGTACGTATGCACTCCTCTGTATACTGTATATAAATTGAAAGGTGGATTCGAATTCTGCAGGAATTAATTTAATTGACAATTTTTTTTAGGGGAGAACCTAAATATTTTACTCCTCCTGACACTACAGCTGAGGGCCATAATGTGCTATGGTGGGGAGTGTGGTATTTTATGGCTCATTCTTTATTAAGAGTAATCACAGCTCTGGTTGTCCAGACAGCACTGCAGCTCAAATGTGGCCCATGAGGTTGATGTAGGATGTAGGCAATCACTCTGCAGTCAGCTAAATTACCATGGCTGAGGTGATTTATTTACCTTTAGATTAATATAACTCCACTCTCCAGCAATACTAATAAACTAGTCTTTACATGTGTTCTGTACTCTCTAAATTCCCACAAGTAAACTAGTAGAATGCACTTTCACAGTAGCTTATAGTACATCTAGTTAAATCGCTCCTATCTCTCTCATTCAGTTCCTCTTAACTGTGTATACATTTGCTTCTCTTCATTTTTCATTTATTAATTTAGCATACACTTTTATCCAAAGCACCTTATAAATTAATTTTTGTTTTTGTTGATATGGGCACACTTTTTGTGTTTGTATGCTGTAGCTGTTAAGTAATGTTATTCAGAGATATTATTTGGTTTTGGTGTAAGATCCCAGCTTGACCTGTATAATTATCCATGATGGAGAGGTCAGGCAAAGGTAGACTGTCCTAAAAAAAACTGCTGGGTGTTTCTGTACAGAAGTGTTGTCGGCACAGATAGCCTTGTTGGTAGCAATTCGTAGTTGCACTTCAGGTGGGTTTGAGTCTTGGCTTGTGGACCTTTCTCCTTCCCCCGTTTAAAATGTCAAAATATGTCATTTGTCCAAATATGTCAACTGTTCCTAACAAATAAACAAATATATAGTAAAATATACAGCTATGTAAATTGATTTGTAGTTTTTAGCACATTATTACACATTTTATATTACATAGATAACCCAGCAGAGTTTACAACAACTAATTAAGTAAATGACAGAAAGCCAAACATTTAACTTTGCAAGTCATAAAAATGGATGTTCATGATTCGTACACTAACCCAACCTTACAGTATCATTAAATCCTGCAGCACAAGCATTGTGAACTCCTTTTACATTTCTAATTCTAATATTATAATTCTTAAACTATTATATTTTGTACAAATAATTACTAAACAGTTTATTAAATTATGAAAATATTTGTATTACACCACAGAACTATTTACAGTGCCCTCCTCCAGGCGATATTGGTATCCTTGGTGAATATGAGCAGGCTGTGGGTTGATGTTAATTATTTTACAACGTTTATTCTAACTCTAATCCTGACTTCATTTAATATATTGTACTGAATTGCTTATAATTGTTATAATGCTATAATAATTACAGTTTTTTTTTTCTCCTACAATACTTAATGAAGTTGGAGAACACAGGGCAAGATATCGGAGACATTCCATCGTACAGAATCTCTACATGTTCTGAATCTCCATGTCAAGATCCAGATATTGTCCCTTTTTTAACATCTGCATTAGGACTGTCAACCAATTAAACATTTTAATCAATGAATTGCATGATGTACACACATTCACTGCATATTTAAGACGCTGTGTCGTTAAAATAATTTTAACTTTTCCATGCAGTGCTAATCATCATGGTCAGTTAAATAACAATGGACTATTCATAAGACACTAGGTGTGGGGCAAACGTTGTGATGTTTTGTTTACAGTAGCAAGTTGGCATTGAAACAGTTATAATAATAATTTCAACGCATGATTTTTTTCCACTGTTAACCACACTTAAATCAACAACCCTAATCTGCATAATCCTAATTTCCTGTTGCCGGTTGTACCAGCTAGACATTAAAAAGATGGGTCTTACCCCACGCTGGGCTTTGAAACATCCAGCTTTACTATAAATATTTACACCTGTTGCACCAAATGAAACTACGATCAGGCAAAACTACACCCAGTGTAGACAATGCGTGTCCATGCCGACACAGTCTCCCGCAATTATAGATATACCTGAGACTACATTCACGCCACAATGGCTACAACTACTAATATATAACTGAATTGCTCAAGACATAATATAAGTGAAGCCACCATACCATGATTTCATTAAGTAAACATTTCCTAAAAGTTTTTATATCTGAAGTCTCCCTGCACACTCTCATGAGGTTAAGTAAACTATAATAAATGTAGTATGTGCTTCTCTCTAGTTATCTTTTTATATAGCTTTATATATCAAGTTTATGTACAATGAATGTCTTTCCTGAGGTAATTGTGATTTACGTGACATTTTGTGTTTTAATGTCTTTCTGTGGCTTATTTGTGGCTAAAAATAACACATTTACAGTTTGTATTTTGTAATAAAATTCACATAATTTGAAAGCTGATAATTTATTTCTGATTGAAAGTAACAAAGCACAAAACTTATTGTGTTTATTGGATGGCAATAATGAATGGAATTAAAGACTGTTCTTCCAAGCAAGATGTCAAATGGTTCAGTTTATTTTAGTAACCCCAGTTCATATGTAATATTTTACTGCATAATTATCACATACTTGATAGAAATGTATTTTGTATTCAATGTCAGTAGTGTGGTAGGCTAAAGTTTGCACCGAGCTTTGCGATTGATATCGCTTATCCTGCCCGAAAAGATCATAAATATTACAGTTCACATCTGCAGTAATAATTAACTAACATACATGAATCATAAAAACGAACAATGTCCGAGCAAATCTTTTCACTTTATACCTACCTCTGACTAGGCATAAGATTTAGTCTTGGATGATGCAACGGGTATAAATTTTACCCACGACTTTTACCCAGCCTAGTCTCACAACCAGGTGTACGTCCAGCTGGTGCAACCAGCCCCTGTGCTGTAAACTGCTCCCTATTTCTCGTTAACACCCCAAATGAAGCTACATATTGTACCCACGTTTTATATTTTATAGTTTATGAATGTAATATATTTTATATTTATTAAAGACATAATTGATTATATTGATATTGCACCAAATGAGAATATTATTTAAAACTCCACATTCTCCTCACTCGACATAGCAGTTGATTTAAAAGTCATGAGCAGAAATTCCATATTCTAAAATGTCCAAATTTACCATGAATGTTCAGACACTTCCAAGTTTTCAGTGTTCGATCTCTCTCTCTCTCTCTCTCTCTCTCTCTCTGTCTCTCTCACACACACACACACACACACACACACACACACACACACACACACACACACACACACACATAAATAAATAAATAAAAAACACAATAGGGAATTGAGTGGTTTGCTTATACTGTATTACACACCAGGCTCTAGCTGATTGTCCTCACTGTGTACTGTTCATATTACAGCTACTGCCCCTTTACACTTGCTAAAAAAGGATAACTACATATATCTGAGCAAACATCTTACCATATTATATGCTAGTTGAAGTAGCTGTTAATGTCAGGATACCATTAATACAGGAGTCCATTTAATAAAGAAAAACAACAGTTAATTTGTTATATCGTTCCATTACGGTCTAGATGCTTATTATATTAATTTGTCCTCTCTCAGGTTAGGCTTATTGTGAAAAGCAGTCCCTCTCCCTCCCTCCCTATGTTATTTGCACAGCAGAGACAGACATGGTTCATTTTCTCTCTTTTGCAGCACAGTAGTTATGAGCACAGTATGGTCGGTTACTTTTTTATATTTTCCATGTGGTTCGCAGTGATGCCTTTATTGTCTTGGTCATGTGCATGCTCTCAAGGCTAAAGCGAATCATTCCACCTGCATTAACTTTTCAACCTTATAAGCTCATAGGCAGGCTCGTTGGGGCTTCTTTGGGAACAAATGATATAGCAGCCCTCTCCCTCAACCAAGCTGACATAAGCAGGCTTTTGTTGCAAATTTACAGGCACAAGAGGTTGAGGATCTGACAGCTAAAATGAACGCAAATGCTGGCCCCATGTCCCGTGATCTCATCTGAGGAGTCCGATCTTGAGGGCCAGCTGTTTTAAGCACAGGCTCTGCTAACTGAGAGCTGATTTGGCTGAGACCTGGAAGAGGCAAGATCAGAGCATGCCTTATCAGATGTACTGGATGTAAATAATCCATACAATTCCTAAGGAAAGGAAATACAAACAAAAAAATGTCTACTGACTGTCAAATCTCTGAATATACTCCTTTGACAAAGCATGTAAGTACTCTCTCTAGCTTTGATAAAGCAGATTCTGGAGCACATAATTATTTTGTTGCTTCTCTGCTCTCTTCTTTTGCATCCTCTCCTTGGTTTATAGGCACATGCTCATAAACCACCCATGGTATCTCTAGAATGCAATACAAGATGCTAAAAGTGTAGGCTGTCACATCTACGATATCTATCCGATGTAGGCCAGCTAATTACTGGATTAATAACACCCCCAATGTTCCTCTTAGAGAAATATGACTGCCCAAGTAAGAAATGCAGGATAGTGGATGACATGCTAATAAAGGTGGGTGTTCTTCCCAAAATATCATATCATGATCTTATAACACACAATCATGATCCATTATCTGGATTGCGATCTTCTCAATTTTGAGATGAACTACTGAGAATATCCAGACTGAATCAAGCCTAAATGGTGAGTTTAAAAACTTTAAAACACTTCATAGTCTTCACTTCACTAAAAATACATTGATTCTTATTAAAGCTGCTGAAGTTATTCAGTCAATAGGAGTGAGTGATATTCTGTCTCTTGTTGTTTGATTGACATTAATGACACAGAAAGAGCACTTCTTTAAAGGAAAGGAACAGAATGCAGCACAATGATAATTTTCATCAAAATCTAAACTAAACTGAAACTAAAATTTAATTCATTAGACTGCCCTACTGCTAGCTTATTTTGAATTGTTTTTAAATTCACAGTTACACTTGATAGAGATGTATGATATAATCTTAAAATAGTGGCCAATGGATTCTAATGAAAGCAAACACAAGAGGGATAGGAACTGAGAGGCTTCCTCCCTGTGCCTACTATGGGAACAGATATTTTGCTACACTATGGTTCAGAGGACTTTTGCCAAAAATAGTTACCGTAGTCCTGGTGACCTAACATTGCCGGATAGCAGCAGACATTAAACAGGTTGTGAACCAAGAGGCAAGCCAAATGTGACAGGCATGTGCACATAAATGATTATGGCCTCAGTCAGACTCTTTACTATTTGTAGAGTCCAGACAGTTTTCACATTTTATTTTTTTTTTTTTTTTTTTTTAGCTCTCATTGCAGCCCGGAAAGTTTTTCTAATGACCCATGGGTGAATTCAACCATGTGGGATTTCACTTTTAGTTTACAAGCAGACTTCATCTATAAAGGGAAATCTTCAGACACAGTAGGAAATGTTGGAAAAAGAGATTTTGATGCTCCTCTCAGTGGAGACATTCTTCAAGAGTTTGAGGGTCCTCAACCATCTAGAAAACTGCTGAAATTTGTACAATTTAAAAAAAAAGTCACATACTGTAGCTCTGGTGATAAAGCACAGTCAGTCACTAATTCTTAAATGGTCTCTAGAACTTTAGCAGTCCAGACCCAGGCAGGTTTTTGTATAATGAGACTCATCTCATCAAAGGTATCAATGATGGTGATATCTCTCTTTCAGACCTTTTGTTTGCAACTTCCACTTCAGTAGGAAGGTTTAGTTTAATATTTACCTTTCCCTGTTTAAGCATGTGTGCATGTGCATGAGTGGCTGAAGACTATACCCCAGAATCTTCTTGCTGTAAAAGTTCCATATAGTGGAGGTGGAGACTTCACCTAGAGATGGTCCAATTAATTTGTTATTATACACAAGTACTTAGTATAGCACTTTAAACCTCAGCGAGATACAAACCTAGGAGTTTTAGAAGGTTCTGGATTCAAACAACTAATACAAAAGCAATAAAATAATATTACTTATATTTAAGTATTGTAAATATATACATTTCCTAGGCCTACATACAAATGAAGGCTATCTTCCTTAATTAAAATAAAACCCTGTGACGTCATCTGTTTGGACTACTGGTTAACGGATGTCACACTATGGCCTGTGCGTTCGCTTCATCTCATTCATGTCAGAGTCAATGGTTCGCGCTTGGTAATGATGGCTGCAGTAAACAAAATGTTTGCGGTCACTGTTCAAAGTCATATGGGTTCGGGCACCATCATTTATCTAAAAAATACATTAAAACAACTCGACACCGCTTTAACTTGGCACAAAGTTTTGGAAAAACTGTGCCCAGATCTTTTCTCATCCCTTCTCCCATCTAAAACCGTGTCCATGTCGAATGTCGCTTTATGTTCGAAAATCTATTGCACAAATCGATTGGACCAACCAACACAAGTTTTGAAAACGAAAATAGGAAATTGATTTTAAAGACCTTCTCTCAGAGCGCATCCAGGTTTTTTTTTTTTTTTTTTTTTTTTGAGCACGCGTCAAACGCAACTGCAGCTTCGGACACACACGCATAACAGCAAATAATACTTCTGCACAATGTTTCTCTTTTTACAACAGAAATGTGAATTCTGCCGGTATTCAGACAGTTTCATGCATACAGATACAGATTCGGCTAGAATCGCCAATGGGCTGTCAAAATAGCTTAAAAATGAAATTTGATTGTTTTACTTAAATATGATCAAAATTTGAATTGTATTAGAATTTAAACTGCATAATTTCAGTTAGGGTGAAGAAAAGCTTTTTGCTTCTCTTCTGAGGCCTCAAGATAGCGCATCGAGCAAAATATTACTGCACGTTTATTCAAAGCAAACAACATAATATTTAAAATAATTTTTATGAACCAATTATTATTAAATAAGTTGCTTAAAAAAACTATAAACAAAACAGCGTCATGTATGCATGCATTGTTAAATAAATAAAAAGGGTGTAAAACACCAAATACACAAAATAATGATCTTTTAAAAAAGCATCATATGACCCCTTTCATGGGAGCTAATGGGACACACTTGCACAGGGAATTGTGGGATTGATAGTGAAGCAAAGCAAGCAGTAAAATTGTCAGAATTAAAATTCTCATAGTGCTCTGACATACTTTGTGTTTGCAGTTTGGATAAGTCCAAGCTCATGCTCTGTTGTGATCACACACCTCTTCTCCCACAGTCTCTCTCCCACGTTGATTCCTCTCTGTTCTCTCTGTTGTTCTCTATAAATGCCAAAAAATTACCAAAAATATATTATCTAATTATCTTAGTATGCAGAGTCAAGTTAAAAACAGTAATTTTAATAAAAATAAATAAATAAATAAATAATATTGTGTGTGTGTGTGTATGTACAGTATGTGTGAATATATATATATATATATATATATATAATTGCAGAATTGCAGAATCTGTGAAAATATGAGTAATTTTAAAAAAATAAGAGAGATCATACTAAATGCATGTAATTTTTATTTAGTACTGTCCTGAGTAAGATATTGTACATAAAAGATATTAACATTTAGTCCACAAGACAAAAAAAATGCTGAAATTATTAAAATAACCCCACTCAAAAGTTTGGGAACCCTTGGTTCTTAATACTGTGTTCTGTTACCTGATGATCCTCGGCTGTCTTTCTGTTTTGTGATGGTTTTGACATTTTAGGGAATCAAACACAACTATTTAAAAAGATTCAAACATTCACTGATGCTCCAGAAGGAAACAAGATGCATTAAGAGCTGGGGGGTGAAAACTTTTGGAATTTGAAGATCAAGGTAAATTGTACTTAATTTGTGTACTGGGAAACATACAAGTATCTTCTGTTGCTTACGAAGGGCAGAACTAAATGGAAAAAATTTATATTTCAACAAAATAAGACAAATTTGGCCATCTTCATCATGTTCAAAAGTTTTCACCCCCCAGCTCTTAATGCATATTGTTTCCTTCTGGAGCATCATTGAATGTTTGAATCTTTTTAAATAGTTGTGTTTGAGTCCCTCAACTGTCCTCAGTCTGAAAACATGTATCTCAAAATCATACAGTCACTGCTGGAAAGGGTTCAAATATGCAAAGATGCTGGAAAACTGAAGAATCTGCAGGACCTTAAAGATTTTTCTGAAGAACGCTGCTCAGTTTAACTGTTCAGAAGAAATAAAAGGGACTCATGCACAACCATCACAAAACAGAAAGACAGTCGAGGATCATCAGGTGACCACACAAAGTATTAAGAATCAAGGGTTCCCAAACTTTTGAATGGGGTTATTTTAATAATTTCAGCATTTTTTTTGTCTTGTGGACTAAATGTTAATATCTTTTATGTACAATATCTTACTCAGGACAGTACTATATAAAATATAACATGCATTTAGTATGATCTCTCTTATTTTTTGAAAATCACTCATATTTTCACAGATTCTGCAAAGGGTGCCCAAACTTTCGATCCCCACTGTGTGTATATATATATATATATATATATATATATATATATATATATATATATATATATATATATATATATATATATATATATATATATATATATATTAACAGGTCTGTGCTTTGATCAGATGGTAAAGTTTAAGTACAGATGAGAGCATGTTTCTTATTTAACTTTGGTCTGATCTCAAGCTCAGTAGAGGTCGAAAAACACTGTTCCCTCTTTTTCAGGGAAACATAATCACCAAAATTCCTTCTTAAACAAACCTGTCCCTTCTGTAAAGAGAAAACGTATTCAAATTGGATTTGTGATTAAACCATATCATTTATTGTTAATCCAGGAAGGATGAAATGTTTAGTTACTGTAAGGGCAGTTAGCTTTTAACTGCTTCTGCTGTCTAAATTTATGTGATTAAAAGAGTTTTGTATTAGTTTTGTAACTTGTAACCTTCTATCTGGTCATCGATATTAATAGAAATATTTTGGTCTAAAGAACAATTATAGCAGTTACATTGTAGTTCCCTTTCAAGCTATCACTCTGGAGGTCACGTAGGATGACGACGAATTTAGATCCCAATTCGTCGGTTATCCAACGTGACGTCTCTTCTCTGTTCCCTCCTTCAGGAAACGAGGGTTACCATGCATAACCGAGACGTTACTGCTGTTGCTTTCAGTAACATTCAGGAAATGAAAGTATGAATCTGTTTGCTGTAGTTCTGAGAAGAGATATTTTATTGCTTCTGGAGACTTTAGCCCAGACTGGACGTGGCTAGTACCGATCCTCTGATAAGATACAGCTTTAGGACAGTAGGGGATGGATCGCAGTGACACCAATTGTTTATTTAGAGCAGACACTTTTTTTTCAAAAGAGTTTGTAACAGTTCTTATTACAGCATGTGACTGTTGTTTGCAGAAGGTGTTCTCTCGAACTCAGGCTTTCAGTTATCTGTTACACTTTTTTCAGTCTTGGAATATCAGATTTGATTAGGAAACAAAGAGTGGAACTGTTTTTGTTTACCTTCCAAGAAAGTGTATATATATATATATATAGAGAGAGAGGTTGTCAGGCCCCCCGGTCCCCAGAATCAGAACAGTACATCTAAATCGCTTTGTGCAGAAAATTAAACAGATTACCTTGATTTGATGGAAAAGTGTTGTCGTCTCTTCCATTTATTAATACAAAAGTAATGATGATTTTTCCATAGTAAGAATTGTTTCTGTGTAAAATGTTGCTCGGAAGCTTCTATTTGTGTCTGATAAAAGGATGGTTGTCTCTGCACATTGTAAACTGAATAGATAATGTATACATTTACAAGTGATAGAAATGTTTGTCAAAGGATGGTCTTCTGTGGAAATGACACTGTCACATGTGTTGTGTTTAGTTTGCTACACTAAGGCGGATATTGCATTTCTCTTTTGTTCCCCTCCACTGTGACAGGATAAAAATCTTAATTAAGTAATAAAATGGCTTTTCTTAGTTGA
Source organism: Carassius gibelio (assembly GCF_023724105.1). Lineage (NCBI taxonomy): Eukaryota > Metazoa > Chordata > Actinopteri > Cypriniformes > Cyprinidae > Carassius > Carassius gibelio. The sequence continues at coordinate 20,528,721 of NC_068401.1, read as the reverse complement.
TACAACTTTGTCATGTGCAATTTAGAGAGATACCAAAACAGTTATGCTATATATTGAAAGTGTTATGTATGGTAGTAAATCATTACACATCTCTGCCTGGTGGTAGGATTGTAAATAGCAAGATTTCACTCAATAACATTTTTTTCATTCTTTCTGTCTTGAGCAGTGGGCCGGAAGAAATATGGTGAAATGCCGCTTCTCAATACTCCTTTCAATTCACACAATGAGTTAGTGTCTCCAATAACACTTAGTCGCTAATAGCAGTGCATTTTCTCAGTGTCAGTGTCAACACCTGCATTAAAGAATAGTGTTTTCTACTCTTTTGGGTGAAATTGTAATGCTACTAGTTACAGTTCACAGAATCTTATTGTGTTAGACTTTCACACACTTTTCTAACTAAACTATACACACAAGTGACTCAAACCGTAGTAGGAAAAGTTCCAGAAAAAGACTTAACACACCAAATGTGAAGCAGCTCAAGAGGGGACACAAAGTGGAAAAGATAACATTATATTTTAGCCTTTGGGATTCTCTAAAGTGGTGTTATTAAGAGCTTTATTCTAAACAGAAATAATCTTAAACACACAGACATATGTTCTAAATTACTGTATGACACTTGTTGACTGGTCTGCTTTATCTTTCCAGCTCCACAATGTAGCTATTGTAATCAAGTCAAGTGGTTTTTATTGTCATTTCCCTCCTTGTGGGGAAGAAAATGAAACACAATCTCTCCTGAGATGCAGTGCAGAAACATTAGCCCGAAAATGAATATTTTGTCATTTACTCACACTCAAAATTTTTTTGGTTTAAATCTGGGATGAAATTCTTTTTTCATCTGAACATAAAGGAATATATTTTGAGGAATGTGAATGACCAAACAATTGCTGGTCCCATATATAGTCAATGGGGACCTGCAACTGTTTGGTTTTACGCATTCTTTAAAATGTCTTCTTTTATGCTCAGATGAAGAATAAACTGTCCCTTTAACATAAGGGGCATTGACTTTGTTAAGCTCATATAGCCTTAACTTGTTCATGTTTTCTTATAAATATTTTGGGATTTCCAGGAATGCAGACATTAATGGCATTGATAAATGACACTTATCATTTTTATTTTATTTCTCTGCAGTGTGTGCTTGGTGACTGGTAATGGTGTGTGTGTGTGTGTGTAAGTGTAAGTGTAAGTGTGTGCAGATGATATGGTTTGTTTGACTATGCAAATGTGCTTTACAGCAGGATATCTGCTTGTCACAATACCAATAGGACGACAGGTTTTCTGCTACACACACATAGATGCACTTTAATGCACCTTGTGAAGTAGTTTGTTTAAGTTTTTGCAGTTTGTTGACGCATTTCTGATTGAAACATGAATTTTAGTTTATGTCAAGGACCCAGAAAGGCACACTTGACACCTAGTGACAGCCACAATTGAAAAAAAAAATGTATATAGATTTCCCTTGTCAGATTTATGTGAAACTTTAACATTTGTGTACAAGTAACTATCTACAGTAAAACAGTGGTGAAGTGCAGTTTTGTGTTGGCGCATGGCTCCAGTGTTCTCCTCCTCAGTGCCATTTATAACACTCAGGTTGTCAACCTGTTTGCGATGTTTGGTCTCCGTACTGATTCTTTGTCAAATTCAAATGGGTCTTATGAATTAGTTTTACAATTTAATAAAATATAATCAAATAAAAATGTCAACAACAATTCAATGATAATAATGTTTTTATGTTTATTTGTACATTATAGTATTGCATTCATTGCATTATAAGTTTTGCCCCCACAATGAAACGTACTGAGCTTTAATCATAAAACTAAACATTTATATTCCTTAGACATTTTATTGTGAGTTATACAGTGCTAACTTAGGCTGTGTCAGTAGTTTTTTCATATTTCAAGAACATAGGTATTGTTTTAGCCCCTCTGTGTCCCCTCTCTTTAAACATTTCTTCTATTGCCACTGCATGAATGGATCATTGGTATGTGTTTGTGTGTGTGTGTGTGTGTGTGTGTGTGTGAGAGAGAAAGAAAGAGAGAGATAGAAAGTGTGGTTCTTTGAGTGTGTGTTGATAAATGGTGTCAGGCTTGTTAATCTCTCCTGTAAAGCTTATACTGCTGAATGGATTTGAGGAGTGCCAGAGCTCACAGTCCAGCTTTACACTGCAGTTAGAGAAGCACTGGAGAGACTATGCAAATCCAAGAAAAATCGTACACTTACTCTTTATTTATTCTACAGCTTTGTTTGAATAGTGCAAACGCTAAAAACTGCTGAGCCCAAAAATATTACATTTAAACATTAGCACTTAAAGGCCATGTTGCAGGTTAATCACTACTTTCGATTAATGGGTACATAAATCACTCAAGATATGTATATCATTTTTAAAATGTCTCAAAAATGGTCTTAAAATGGTCCTATTTTTTACGTTTTTGGTATTAACATTTTTTTTACGCAAATCGTGATGACGTCACGTTGGGGAGAAGTGGAGGAAAGGTAGCCTCAGCCTAGTATGATGCCGTGTTCCAGGCAACCCGTAACCTGTGTTTTTCCAACCTTAAACCCATGAAAGTGCACTGGAACGGCAATCAAACCCGTGACTTCCCACCCGTGAACTCGTGTGTCGTACTAGATTGATGTACTCCGAGTTCCGAGGTCACACAGCACGCGAAACAACGATGACAGCCCCTAAGAATAATACTGCCTACGGATGCAGTGTTTATGCAAGTGGTGCACATTGAACAAAAACTATTTTAGGTCAATGTAACGTTGCAATAAAATAAATAATCTAGTTACAATTCCTTGCAAAGTTTGGCGTAACTTGCCTGGAACGGTAAAAAGTCGTTAGCAGAGGTATGAAATAGTGATTACGAGCTCAAAAACCAGCCTGGAATGCAGCATTAGAACTATAGCGACTGACTGGGATGAGGAAGAGGTGGCAAGAGCCAACATGTATGATATATATATATATCTAGTGGCAGTGATCATGACATTAGTTCAGATAAGTACCGTCAAACTTTGTCATAGTGTCATAGAACTGGTAAACTTTCTCTTTGTCATCTAGAAATAGAAGGCATCATCCTAGCTATATGGACATTATCTCTTCCTCCGGTGAAAATGTTGTTGCAAACATAGTGTAACAATATTTAAAACTCCATATACATCGGGAAGAAGGAGGCGGGAACCGGCGCACAATCAAAATCATTTTAATATTCGAAAATAAACAAAACAGCGCTTCAGCCCCTCACGGCGACTGACGCGCACAAATAAAAAGCAAACACATAAAATAACGTCCCAGGCCTGGTCCTCTCTCGTCCTTCACTATAGTCGATCCAGTTTTATATCCTTCCATCTCCTACGTGGGACTCGATACTAGCGGTGGGGCGCAGGTGTAGCTCATCTCCAATCACTACACCTGGCCTCACTCCTCGTTCCCACGCCTCTCGGCCTCGCCCCACTCGCCACATACCCCCATCGCCCCTCCCAGGCCGGGGGGTACCCTCGAGACTGCGCTCTACTCCCCCCCCCCCCTCCCTCCGGGGGGGATCGTTCACGGGGACCTGCGGGAACCCGGGGGTAGGACAGACGAGGCGAGAGAAAAGGAGATGGAAGGAGGAGCGACAGGGACGAGAGAGGGGAGAGAGAAAAAAAAAAAAAATTCCGGTTCCCAGACGCACTGCTGCTCGGCCCTCCACCGGCTGGGTGATCTCCTCCGCGGTGCCCGGCGGTGGCACTGGACGGCCCTCGGCGGATGGCACGACACTCCTCCGCCGCCCGGTGGACGGCGACGGCTCCTCCGATTTTGGGCAGCGGCAGGAGTCCCCCGTTCCCTGCCCCTCCGGATTCCGTCACGGAGGCGGCAGGCTCCGGCCCCCTGGCGAACGGCGCCGACTCCTCCGCTCCCTCACGGACGGCAGCTGCACCTCCATATCGTGGGCGGTCGGCAGCGAGCTCGCCCGTCCCCGGCAACTCGCTCCAGCCCACCGCCTCGAGCGTCCATGGCGGCACATACCTCGTCCTCGCCTGCTCGAGGGCACCGCGGATTCACCACAGCGGCGAGGGATCTTCCCGGGTTTCGGCACCACTGTAACAATATTTAAAACTCCATATACATCGGGAAGAAGGAGGTGGGAACCGGCGCACAATCAAAATCATTTTAATATTCGAAAATAAACAAAACAGCGCTTCAGCCCCTCACGGCGACTGACGCGCACAAATAAAAAGCAAACACATAAAATAACGTCCCAGGCCTGGTCCTCTCTCGTCCTTCACTATAGTCGATCCAGTTTTATATCCTTCCATCTCCTACGTGGGACTCGATACTAGCGGTGGGGCGCAGGTGTAGCTCATCTCCAATCACTACACCTAGCCTCACTCCTCGTTCCCACGCCTCTCGGCCTCGCCCCACTCGCCACACATAGTGTGTCACTGTGTTTGGCAGGTGCTTGTGTGGGCGGTGCTGTCCCATGGAAACTGCGCTGAAAAGCTTGTGCTGTAGGGGAAGTGAGTGCGTTTGGGTCGCTGTTGGTCGATATTTCTCTATCTATCTATCTGTCTATCTATCTATATATGTAGTCTGTCTATCTATATATATATCTATGTATTTATCTAATTATCTATAATCTGAATACTCTCGTCTACTACTCGTCTCTCTAATCATTCTCAATGCTCTGAAGGCAGGCTTTGGTAAATTCTCTCCCCAACGTGATGTGATGCAATGCATTGTGGGGGAAAGGAGACCGCTGTAAGATAGTACCTACTTTTTCATATTATATTCCGTTTTGTGATACCCAACAACATAAAATACAATGGGATAACAGTTTAAATGTTTATTACCAACAAGCAAATTGCACAGATTCGTTAAAAAATTAACATTGCAGCACGGCCTTTAAAGTTTTCAGTTAAAGTATTATTTCAACCATATAGCCTGTGAATAAATAAAATGCATACTTTTCAATTAAAGAACACTTAGAGGGTCTATGTTGCTTCTGGGTTTTGTATATTTTTTCCCCTTGTTTACTCTCTATTTAACAGAATTAGGTCAATGAAATACATCTTCCATTGGGTAGACTGAATGCTTTCCTGCCTTGCTAAATGTTGGCCTCATATGATCAATAAGTATTCGCCTCAAACTGATTTTGGTAAATCAAAACTTGCTGGTGGTGATCCTGGCTGCTGTTAGCGGGAGTCGCTCGCTGTGAAGCGGGAGCAGCTGAAGGAGGATTCCGCTTGGTCTTAAAGCCTTCCTCAAACACCTGTGTTCACAAATAACAATAATTTTCCCAAAAATAATTATTAATTATGAGTTGATAATTTGTTTATTATTTTGGTCTAGTGAAAACAATAATATGGGCTTCGAGAAAATAATGAATAAAAAGAGTAAGGCTGCTGTGAGTGCAGGCATGTTTCAACCCAGTAACATGACAACACACCGTTCCTTTCAGCCAAAAAACAGACCGAATTCAGTTCAGCTGGAGGGGGTTGTTTTTTTGGGGGGGTAGTTATGTATAGCTTGTGAGGGTTAATATAAAGGTGTGAATTTCTTTCTCTTTCATATGGACAGTGTTATATGAGGGTCTCAAACTTGCAGAATAGGTTTTAGGACATGGTTTTAGAACAACTTTAAAGAAAGGTTTGATCCACTTCAGATGTTGATTATCATATAGCGCAAGTTTATTAGTTATCATAACTCAATTTCAGAGGAAGTTGCCTTAACTAAAAAACAAAAACAAAAAAAACTGTTGCATTAGAGCTGGGAGATGGCCTTTAAAAATGCCAGATTTTTATCGCAAAAAAAAATCCTATTTATGATTTAAATCGATTTTTTTTGCCCCCTTCTTAAAATCAATATTCAAATGACAAAAAAATTGTTCAAAGCAAGTTTTAATATAATTCATTATCATTTACCAATCAAATTTATAACTGAGACAATATGATAAATAAGCTGTAATGTTATTACCTTAATTTTTTTTATTATTTTTTTTTTATATATATATACTAGCCTCACATGCATCTAACCATCTACTCGGCATTAAGAGCTGTTCAGATTAAAACTGGCTGCTTTATTTTCATCTTGTTATGCCGCTGGTTTAGGTTATGTATTTATTTTTATTTCTTATATAAACGATTTGTAAACATAGCAGACACTGTCTAACCGTATCTACACCAGACGGTCTTGTTCGTTTCGTAGGGAAACATTTCTCTTACTTGGCAGCAGAGTATGTGAGCGGAGTGGAGCAGCAACAATTTCCCTTCTTGCATTCCGTGCATTTAATAATAACTTTGATCCGCGCTCACTGATACCAAAAACACTTCTCCGACTTCTCTCCGTGGATAAAGTTGAACGTAGCCTATAAAATAGAATAAATAAATAAATATATAAAATAGTTTAATAGGGGATTAGGCTATTGTGTGCAAACTTTTTTCCTACCATACGCCAAACTAATAACATTGTCAGCATTAAAAGGTATAATTGCTGCTTTCTGCTGTGCACATTTTGTTTGTGATGAAAATAACAGTACATTTTCATTTTATTTTATCTACAGATCGATGCATTACATACAGGTTTCAAAATCAGATGAAGTAGCACTAAGATTATTTGTTTGAATGCATTATTGCGACAGCGATTGCGTGTGCATGTGCTGTACCTGTTTAAATTATGCTTTAACCCGAAAATATTCAGTAAAAGGAACAGACAAACTCCTTGAGAACTAGCCTGTAACGCTCGACTACTGTTGTCATTATAACTATGGCTGTAGCTATCGAATATTTTAGTAATCGAGTATTCTACCAAAAATTCCATCAATTAATCGAGTAATCGGATAAAATTAGTTTTTGCTTAATTAAAATGCAATATTAAATATGCAAGAGAAAATAAGACTTAAAATGAACAACCAAGTTTATTTTTTTAGAAAAAAATATATTTTTATTTTTTAAATGATTAAATGCAATGCATACATCAAAATAAACATTTAATTATTACCCATTGTTTCTCTGTCTGTACTTGTAATGTGAACAATGACATTAAAGTTGACAGATGAATTAAGTGCATTTAAGTGCCATTCAATTGGGGTTTTAAATAAAGCATTTTCTGAGATGCACATTAAACATTAAACACACAAAACATTAATTTAATTTATCTTTTAATTATTGAAAACTTTACTTTTTGGTAAACAAAGGGGATTTACTATTAAAATAAAACATGGAAGAAATATTGTGTGATTAAACCTTAAAAATAAAAATGTTTGATTTTTTTTTTTTTTTTTTTTGTAGTAACGTTAGGCTATGTACATTCTGCTGAACAATAGTCTTTAACTGCACTTTTATTTTGACGGGTTGACGTACCTTTACAGTTCTGTGTATGTGATGTGACGCTAATTTTACTCAAATCAAAAGGTCAAATGGTCATGAAGTGACTGTCAGTCAGAGCAGTTCTGGAGTTGTTGTTCATGTGTTCAAGTCCTTATTTGGTGAGAGGACAGAAGATGAAAACACTGTCAGCGTCACGCGCGCTTCAGTTTGTGTGATAAAGGAAGATAGAACACTGACATGCAGAACATGCAGGATTCATATTTAAATAGACTGTTCCAGCTTAATATTTACAGATAATTTGCAAAATTTGGCAAATCCGTGCCATTCCGCGTTAAACTGTAAATTCAGTTTTTCCGTTTCGACTGGATTCCGCAATTCCGTCCACGTTTTCTGCATTGCGGAAATCATAGGGCCCTAGTTGTGGTATGCCAGCTCTGTCTTGCAATCACGCCATGACGTACTATTTACGTTTGCCCGCGCCCTCAAATTAAAACACTGCTGACTCCTTGCAGTATGCGATTTCGGACACAGCACTTGTGTCTCCTTCCGCTTTGTGGGTAACGTAAACGTCCAAAATAAAACCAAACAACATGTGTAATGAAGATAAAATATGTAGACAAATATGCACGAGCCCTCAGCATCAAGTGCACCTGACAAATCTTGCAGTGATATATATAATAAAGGAATAAATATACAAACTTGCATTTAAATGCAGCTGCAATTTATTATTATTATTATTATTATTATTATTATTATTATTATTATTATTATTATTTTACTTTACTTAAATTATATGAAAGCAAGTAAAGAAAACTCCATTTAAAATCACTGAAGTAGTCAATTAATGAAGCTCTTTTTTACATTGTGTGCATTTTATTAATTATAATGAGAGAACGTGAGTTTATACTAGTGGTGGGCCGTTATCGGCGTTAACGTGCTGCATTAACGTGAGACTCTTACAAGCGGAATTACCGCTTGTCGATTTAAACATTAAAGCATCCAAACACAAGACGCGGAAAAGCTGAACAGAGTAGCGGTTACTCGCGCGCTGTTTTCGGTGCGCACGAGAGAGAGAGAGACGCGTATCACAGACAGCGACACTGAACCAAGCTCTCTTCTGCGAAGTTCCCCTCGAAGTCCCTCCTGCACCTGAACGAATAAATACAAATCGCAGTTTGAACAAACAAAAAGATGTGAAAGAGCCCAATTCAGTACTCGCGGGGAGTAAGAGCACTGTAAAAATGAACTGTTGAGAATACTTAAAAAAAAGTAAGGCAACTTGATGCAGTAAGACTTTTGAGTTTTCTCAACATATTCTTAGTTCTGCTCAATGAAGATGCTTTGTTGAACCAATGTACATTTGTTTTTATTTAATGCTGATTTTCTTATTTTACTAATAGAAAAAAAATTGTCACAACTGTTGAAACAACACTTATAGTTATTGAGCTAATTTTATTTTTTTTAAGTCACCACAAGGATGCTTCGAGGGTGAACTAACTATGAGTTACTATGGTTAAAATAATCTTAGCCAATACCTAAACCTAACAACTGCCTTACTAACTATTATTAAGCAGCAAATTAAGAATTTATTGAGAGAAATGTCATAGTTAATAGTTATCAAGTGTTACCTATTCTAAAGTGTTACCTAAAACATGATCTAATGCTTTACATATAATCTAATTAAATAATTATTTGTTAACTACCATGTCCCTCTCTTTTAGAAGATGTAGAAATGCTAAATGTATTTTTGTTTCTTTTGCTGTTGAAGCAAATGTGAATAAAGAATGTTGAAAGGGGATTAAAGTAAAAATAGTTAAATACCTGTGAAAATGTGACGAGCATTTTTTATGCAGAAGGGTTACATTATTCCATTTCTGTATATATCACTTACGTCTGATCGTTATGGCACATAGACACATCTATGTAGGTTCCATTTGTACAGTGGTTCAGGGCCACTGAGACAGAGCCAGAGAGCAGCCCACACAACAGGAAACAGAAAATGCGTTAGTGTTATTTCATTATTGCCTTTCATGATGTGGAGGGGAACAGGACATTTATTTTTATGTTCTGATGTGAATGTTTGAGATCAGCAGTGATTTGAAATATGACTATTGACTGTGTTATCATTCCCTATTCTTATTTACTGCCATAACGGTCATATCAGAATGAGACATCACAGTTAGAGTGACAATTATGTCTAATTCTCTGACAGCAATTTTGTAGATCTTAATTTTTTAGTTATTCTTATGCAACACCAACTGCAAGGCCTATACTTTCCTATCTGTTTTGGTGTGCAGCCAATGTTTGACATCAATCCATCAATTCTTCAAAACAATTGTCCTCAGTAGTATGCTGGAGCATACCCAGCATCTCGGGCCATAATCAGGACAGATGGCCAGTCTATCACAGGGTAACACAGACATACACACTTTCACACTCACACCCATGGACAATTTTAGTGTTTCATTTCACTTGACTTGCATGTCTTTGAATTACGGGGAAACCGTTCTGAGGTGACCGATCTACCCACTGAGCTGCCAGATATCTGACTTGTTCTTGCAAAAGTGTATGTGTCCCTTTCATTTAGCCTTTTTATTAATTTTTTTCACATATATTTTCTCTTTCAGCTAGTGCTAGATGACATGGCAATGTATATACACATTTGTTTGTTACTGATTTATATAAATTCTGCTCTATAACGGTTCCTTAAAAAGCAACAACAACAACAAAAAGAACAAAAGAACTAAACTTAAATTATTCAAGTAAAATATTAAAGGGGTCATATGATGCTGCTAAAAAGAACATTATTTTGTGTATTTGGTGTAATGCAATGTGTTTATGCAGTTTAAGGTTAAAAAAAACATTATTTTCCATAAAATGCACATTATTTTTACTCCTCAGTGCCCCGCCTTTATAAATGCGTTGATTTTTGAAAGGCTCAATGGTCTGAAAAAGTGAGATGTGCTCTGATTGGCCAGCTATCCAGTTTATTGTGATTGTCCAAATGCCTCAAGTGTGTAATAGAAATGTTACACCCCTTAAAGGGATAATAAAAACATCATCAAAGTAGTCCATGTGACATCAGAGGGTCAGTTAGAATTTCTTGAACCATCGAAAATACATTTTGGTCCAAAAATAACAAAAACTACGCCTTTATTCAGCATTGTCTTCTCTTCCGGGTCTGTTGTGAGTGCGTTCACTGCAGTGTAGTGATATCCGATACGCAAACGAATCATTCGATTTTACCGGTTCTTCTTAGTGAACCGGTTGAACCAGTTCACCAAATTGAACTGAATAGTTTGAAACGGTTCGCGTCTCCAATAAGCATTAATCCACAAATGACTTAAGCTGTTAACTTTAACGTGGCTGACACTCCCTCTGAGTCAAAATAAACCAATATCCCGGAGTAATTCATTTACTCAAACAGTACACTGACTGAACTGCTGTGAAGAGAGAACTGAAGATGAACACAGAGCCGAGCCAGATAATGAACGAACAATTGACTCAAGTCAAGAACCGGTTGCATCGGTTTTCAGATCACCAGTAGTGATAGGAAGTTCGCTTCTTTTCAGCGAACCCGTTCTTTCGGACAGTTTGATTCAATAAACCGGTTGAAAAAAAACTGTTCACCAGTTCTTTTGTGCTTGACATAATGCCGTCATTGGCGATGATTGCCCTTCATTCAAGCCTTCGGTTTACCCGCACTCATAACATTAGCTCAGAATCAATCATCAAAAGAACCAGTTCAGTTCAGATCCGCTGTGTGTCAGTCTGCTTCACGCTGAATCACACATGCGCAGGATCACCGGCTCCTCGGTTCTCAAATCGGACGCGTCTGACAGAAATGGTTTTTGACTAGAGAACGAGTCAATCTTTCGTTCGTTATCTGGCTTAACACACAGATCATGTATCTATAGCCTAATCATATTTCACTAATCTCATTTAAATTTTATTTGCATTTTGTTGTTTATGGACCAGTTCACACCGCACCAACAGACACAGACAAATGAAAACAGACATGTTCATCAGATCAAAGTGTTAATAAATAGTTCAATTGTACCGGTTCATTTCTTTGTATATTTGATCATGTTGTTGGCCCCTTTTATTTCCTACCCTGATCGTTTCTAATATTGAAACTTCAAGTTTACTACTTAAAGGGGTCATTGGATGCTACATGCATAACAAGTTGTTTGAACTGAAATGTGTGTTGGCAGTGTTTGTACACAACCACCCTTTCTCAAATCGAGCTGATCTCAGATGCCTGTCTTTGTGACATCACACAGATAGGCTTCTCCCACAATAGTCTGATTGGCAGGAGTGTTTCAGCATATATTGGACTGACATCTAACTTTAGACCTGTCCTGAGTGAGCTGTCATCGGTCTGCCATTGATTTGATGCCGGACCAGTTGCAAGTAAGTGACTGAGGCGTTTTGTTGTTGGATCTAATAATAAACATTTGTTGTCCAGCTTTACCTACAAAAGTGAGTATATTTTTTTTAATGAATCTTAGCAAATCGCCTTTCCTAATAATGTGCTAATTAGCAACTTTCGCGATAAATATATGCGGCTAATATGCGGCTAAAGTAAACAGTCTCTCTGAGAGTGGCTCGGAAGAGAGGGGTGGGGTCAGCAGAGCTCATTAACGTTTAAAGGAAAATGCTACAAAACGGCTTGCTCTGAAAATACCTGTTTTTGATGGTAAAAAATGTTTTTTACTTTAATTAAACTATGTTACAGACTTTTCATTAAGACCCCATAGATTCATATCAACTTGTGGAAAATGGGCATCCTATGACTACTGAGAAATGTTGTTTTAATTGTTAAACAATTTTGTTCATAAGTCAAAGGTCAGCACTGATAACAAGTTTCTGTGTATGTGAGTGCCCCTTTGTGTGTGCGTGAGTGTCTGTATTTGTATGCAGAAACAGAAGAGCAGAACAGATATAACAGGCTTTACATAATACAGTTTAGTAAGAAACTGTTATTTTTATCCTTATCCTATCGTTTGCCTTATTTGTTAGCTTGGTCAGTTTCTTTAAGTTGCCTTTGAAATAACTGAAATGATTTTGCTAAGGGATATGGACGTGGAATGGTGTCAAAAGATCTGGAAGTACTTCATAGCTGTATGATTGCTGAATATTAAAATATTAATTTAAAATTTAAACGAATCAAAATCATTCAATAGCCCCATGAATTTGAATGGTTCTAACTAGACCTGCACGATAAATCGTTATAAAATCGCGATCTCGATTCACCCTGTTCACGATTGAATTTTTAAATGACTTCGATTAAAAAAATAAAATAAAAAAAATCAGCCTTTATTTTGAAAGGACCGCTCTCACAGGGCTTCACCCTCAGCCAACGACAAAGCGCCTTTTAGTCTCGTGTTTCACTCGTCGAGCGAGCGCGGTAGTTCGGAAATAAACAAAATGGATATTGATGAAAACCCAGGTCCTTGTGATGAGAATCAGCCAACCACTCAGTCTCAACTTGTTCCGAAAAAAGGCTCACATTCGGTGGTTTGGAAGTATTTTGGATTCAAGCAAGGAGACGAGGGTCAATCTGGTGTGATTTGCAAGGTATGCTTTGCCCTTGTTGCAGCACCGCAAGGTAACACTACAAACCTTTACCAGCACCTCAAACGTCAAAAAATTATTAGTTTGTGATACTGCAACTGCACTTCAATGGCCAATTGCTCCTTTTCTTTAGACACTGAACCCTCAGAATGTTGAATGACGTTTCAATTAGCCTATTTAGAGCCATGTTCAGGCCATATTTAGCGCAGTGCGTTAAACTTCTATTTTTGGTAACCTACTTGAATGGCCAGTTGAATGTTAATTGTACAAAAGGCAAGCAGTTAAAGAGTGTTTCTTCTTTATTCATTGAAGCTTCTATGTTTACAGGCTTGTGGTGATGTGCAATGTTCTATAGGTGCCAAAACAAATATTTTTGGTACTTCCAATTTGTTTTGTTTCGTCATGTTTCATGTGTGCAATAAACATTACATTTCATGAGAAAAAAAATCGTTGTAGAGAATCGTGATATCAATTCTAAGCTAAAAAATCGTGATTCATATTTTTCCCAGAATCGTGCAGGCCTAGTTCTAACTCAATAACCGAAAAAAGGGGATTTTTTTTTTGCATAGTGACCCTGTACTAGGGATGCACGGTTGACAGCCATAAATCGGAACCGGACGGTTTTTGCTTAAAATACATGATCGGCAATCGGCAGGTTTTTGGTCTTTTTTCGGACGATTTTTTTCGGCAGTGCGCTCATGTGCACAGACTACATTGTGATCATTCGCTATGTCATTTGTGTGGAAGTATTTCGAAATCTGTGTGAGAGATGTGTCACAGATAGCAGGAAACAAACAGCCATTGGTGTACTGGCACACAAAATAAGAGCCTTTCCCTGCGTGAGCGTACTGTACCTGTCCGCACCCTGCACAAGCGGAGACAGTGAAGGAATGTTCAGCTCAACTTCTCATGTGTTGCATGAGAAATGAAACGGACTAAACTGTGACAAAACGGAAAGGTTTTTTTTTTTTTTTTAGAACTTACATGTTTGAAAAGCCAGAAGTAAACGTCAGTTCTGTATAGGATGAATATTTTTATTTTACCTTAACATTACATTTGACTTAATTTGATTTAAAAATCGCCTACTGTAGCACGCAAAAAAAAAAAAAAAAAAAAAAAAGTGTTTCATTCATCCAATTAAAAAAATTTAGGGTAATGATTCACATCTATATTTTTTAACTTGAGAGTATAGTTATTTATTTTTCATTGGCTCAAGTAAAAAAAAATATGGATGTGAATCATTTACCATTTCTCACTTGTAAAGACCTTTATATAATTTAAAACCAATTTTGAAAACTAAAATACTGAATGCTGATTAAGAAACATCTTATTGAATGTGTGTTGATTGTGGTGTTTGGACTGTTTAAGGCCAGTTCTATGTAGTTTCAACCCAATTCAAATAGAAAAGCTAAATGCTGATGTCTGTACCATCTATTTATGTATTAAATGTAGTCTACTTACTGTGCAGTTACTGCCGTTAATTTCAGATGGTTATGGTTATTTTTTTCAATGGCCAAAAGCTAGTTTGGCCTATTAAATACATAATAAACATCTTGTTTATGCACACTTTCCTTCTTCCTTGTTTGTTGCTTAAAGATAAAAAAATAATAATAATTGGAAATCGGTATCGGAATTGGCCAGTTTCCTTGTAAAAAACTGGTATCGGAATCCGTCATGAAAAATCATGATTGTGCATACCTACCCTGTACCCTCGTTTCTTTCATGAATTGCTGTGATTGAACAGCCAAATGCTCACAAAATTATAGAATTATAGAAATAAATTATAGAAAGATCTATTTATTAGGTCTTAAAGTGATAAAGCATAATAAACCTGCTGCTATGTCACATGTTAATAATGTTCAATAATAAACACTAAAAGAAAATGTCACTCACTATTGAATATGAAATGTGACTATAATAAGTATATTCATTTATACAAGCTTTTTGAACTTTTTTAGTCTGTGTTTAGAAAGGGACACGGTACAGTGAAAGCCCTGGTTATTAATGATCGGCTTGTCTGAGCTGACTCTGGAGCCTCCATCCTGGTCTTGTTAGATTTTAGTGCTGCATTTAATACATTGTGCCATTCTATCCTGATAAACAGGCTGGAGAGATGGCTTGGTATAACTGGCACGGTGCTTAATTTGTTTTAAATCCTACCTCACTGATCGTACCCAGTTGGTTGTCTTGGGAAACAACAAATCTGAACTTGGACAGGTCTGTCATGGTGTTCCTCGGGGATCTGTAATGGGTCCTACATTGTTTAGTATATGCTTCCTTTGGGACTAATTATTAGGAAATATGTTTTGGGGTATCACTTTTATACTGATGACACCCAAATTTACATCAACTCCAAGTCTGATCCTATTCCTATACACCTCAACAATTCTTTCAGAGTGTGTGCTGGAAATAGAAAGGTGGATGCACCATAATGTTTTAAAACTGAATTGTTCTAAAACAGAGGTTCTACTCATTGGCACACCAGGGGCTATTCACAAGGGTAGCAATCTTAATTTGATTATGGATGAGAGCGTAGTACTTCCATCTGTGATTTTTGACACTCAGCTGACACTAGACTCTCACATTAAGAGTATTACTAAATCTGTTTTCCATCACCTCAGAAACATTGCAAGAAATAGACCTTTCCTCACTCCACCTGATGCTGAATGGCTTATTCATGCATTTGTTACTTCCAGGATTGACTACTGTAATGCACTATTCATTGGCTTACCTGCTAAATCAATCAAACGCATGCAGTATATCCAGAATTCAGCAGCTCATGTTCTCACATATATTCCATCACGTCAGCATATCACAGCCGTGCTTTATAGTTTGCATTGACTTCCTGTACAGTCACGTAATGTTTTCCAATCTCTAACATTATCATACAAAGCTATACATGGAACTGCCCCTTCTTATATTTTTGACTTAGTCACCCGTTACATGCGTTCTTTTTCCCTTCGGTCTGCTGATTCTCTAACTCTTCAACAGCCTCCCTATAGATTAAAATCTATTCCTCTGTTGCTGCACCTAGGTTATGGAATGCACTTCCCGTTACTGTTAGAGATGCTCACACACTGGCCAGTTTTAAGAAGCTGTTGAAAACTCATCTTTTTGGGTTCTAGAAAAGCACATTATAAAAAAACAGTTTATTAATAATTAAGACTGTCTGAAGGTCTTGCTATGCAAGATTATGCATTTTTGTGCCACTGCCTACAGAATATGCAATCTTTTATATAATACAATAATTTATCACTTTGAAATATGTTACTGGTGTTGATTTAACACGAAGTCAGTTTTTGTGTTAGTGTAGTCCACTAATTTACACTTTACATTATTAAATGACTGATTTATTAGCATCATCCTCCTCAGCTCTGCTGCAGTATAGAATAAACATACTATATACAAACAAAGCAGGAAGAGTAACAGAGTTTGTTAAAAAAAATAATAATAATTAGGACACGGTTTGAACTTTTTATTTTATTTTTTTTTTATTTTTTTTTTATTTTTTTTACAGTTATGTGGGATATTGTAAATGTAACACATCTCTCTCTTTCTCTCTCTCAGTGTGCTGTTTTGTGGTCCATAAACGTTGCCATGAATTTGTCACATTCTCATGCCCTGGAGCTGATAAAGGGCCAGACACAGATGTGAGTATGCAAATACACACACAAACAGTGGATCTATTCAACAGTTCTCTCACACTTTGTATGTTTGTGTCACGATTTACTTAATAAATAATTGTTTATCTTGCAAATGACATGTTACTTAACTTACTTACAGTATTGTTCAAAATAATAGCAGTACAATGTGACTAACCAGAATAATCAAGGTTTTTCGTATATTTTTTTATTGCTACGTGGCAAACAAGTTACCAGTAGGTTCAGTAGATTCTCAGAAAACAAATGAGACCCAGCATTCATGATATGCACGCTCTTAAGGCTGTGCAATTGGGCAATTAGTTGAATTAGTTGAAAGGGATGTGTTCAAAAAAATAGCAGTGTGGCATTCAATCACTGAGGTCATCAATTTTGTGAAGAAACAGGTGTAAATCAGGTGGCCCCTATTTAAGGATGAAGCCAACACTTGTTGAACATGCATTTGAAAGCTGAGGAAAATGGGTCGTTCAAGACATTGTTCAGAAGAACAGCGTACTTTGATTAAAAAGTTGATTAGAGAGGGGAAAACCTATAAAGAGGTGCAAAAAATGATAGGCTGTTCAGCTAAAATGATCTCCAATGCCTTAAAATGGAGAGCAAAACCAGAGAGACGTGGAAGAAAACGGAAGACAACCATCAAAATGGATAGAAGAATAACCAGAATGGCAAAGGCTCAGCCAATGATCACCTCCAGGATGATCAAAGACAGTCTGGAATTACCTGTAAGTACTGTGACAGTTAGAAGACGTCTGTGTGAAGCTAATCTATTTTCAAGAATCCCCCGCAAAGTCCCTCTGTTAAAAAAAAGGCATATGCAGAAGAGGTTACAATTTGCCAAAGAACACATCAACTGGCCTAAAGAGAAATGGAGGAACATTTTGTGGACTGATGAGAGTAAAATTGTTCTTTTTGGGTCCAAGGGCCACAGGCAGTTTGTGAGACGACCCCCAAACTCTGAATTCAAGCCACAGTACACAGTGAAGACAGTGAAGCATGGAGGTGCAAGCATCATGATATGGGCATGTTTCTCCTACTATGGTGTTGGGCCTATTTATCGCATACCAGGGATCATGGATCAGTTTGCATATGTTAAAATACTTGAAGAGGTCATGTTGCCCTATGCTGAAGAGGACATGCCCTTGAAATGGTTGTTTCAACAAGACAATGACCCAAAACACACTAGTAAACGGGCAAAGTCTTGGTTCCAAACCAACAAAATTAATGTTTTGGAGTGGCCAGCCCAATCTCCAGACCTTAATCCAATTGAGAACTTGTGGGGTGATATCAAAAATGCTGTTTCTGAAGCAAAACCAAGAAATGTGAATGAATTGTGGAATGTTGTTAAAGAATCATGGAGTGGAATAACAGCTGAGAGGTGCCACAAGTTGGTTGACTCCATGCCACACAGATGTCAAGCAGTTTTAAAAAACTGTGGTCATACAACTAAATATTAGTTTAGTGATTCACAGGATTGCTAAATCCCAGAAAAAAAAAATGTTTGTACAAAATAGTTTTGAGTTTGTACAGTCAAAGGTAGACACTGCTATTTTTTTGAACACACCCCTTTCAACTAATTGCCCAATTGCACAGCCTTAAGAGCGTGCATATCATGAATGCTGGGTCTCATTTGTTTTCTGACAATCTACTGAACCTACTGGTAACTTGTTTGCCACGTAGCAATAAAAAAATATACTAAAAACCTTGATTATTCTGGTTAGTCACATTGTACTGCTATTATTTTGAACAATACTGTACATCAAACACTTTATTTTAAAAGATTATTAAAGGTTGAAACAACTTTAAATATGTGACTTTTTGGTGTTCAGATTCTTTTTCCTATCCTGTTTTGGTGTGCAAGAAGAACTATAAGTAAACCATTCATAGGTGAGCTGAGGGTGGGCGGTGTTTTTTTTTATTTTTTATTTTTTTCTCAATCAATGGTGGTTTACAGTTCTGCACAGTGGTGCAGAAGTTGCGTACTTCAGCTCTCAATCAACTTTTTTCAGTGTGTGTTAACAGTAAGCTTTTAACTATTTCAGAATTTTAACAGTAAGCTTTTAACTATTTCAGAATTTTAACAGTAAGCTTTTAACTATTTCAGAATTGAATAGTCTACTAAAATTGACTATTGAATAAAATTTAGTAGGGGACGGGTGAAAAATTAGATTCACATATGAATCGCGATTCAGTCTTCTAGCGATTCAAAATGATTTACAAATGTCAAAAAACGATTTTCTAGTTAATATAATGATAATATAGAATGTGCCCAAATCTGACTACCATGTTCGGAAAGGAAATTACATGTACTACAGAACCCATAAATATGAAATGGTAGGAAAAAATATATTTCAATGCATTCTCTCACAGTTAATATAGTTGGATAATTATATTGTATATAAATTGCAGGAATGAGGTGAGTTATTAATATGCAGGGAGATTTGTGATCACATGTACTCTGTATGCCGTAATTCCTCAAATAAA
This sequence comes from Carassius gibelio, assembly GCF_023724105.1. Lineage (NCBI taxonomy): Eukaryota > Metazoa > Chordata > Actinopteri > Cypriniformes > Cyprinidae > Carassius > Carassius gibelio. The sequence goes on along the minus strand of NC_068401.1, from coordinate 20,509,699 downwards.
AACCGGTAGTCAAATGAACGCCGGGCCTCTTATAGTGGCCGGGGTCGTGGTCAACACGGACAAATAAAGGCCGGGGGAAAATTTGTGCAGCAGAGCCAGATAACGAACATACACGCCCACTGCCGGAGCGTTTCTCATTCTCGAGTGAAGAACCGGTTGCATCGGTTGTCGGATCACCAGTACACTGAACCGAGAACCGTTTCTGTCGGACGCATCTGATTTGAGAACCGAGGAGCTGATAATACTGTGCATGCGTGATTCAGTGTGAAGCCGACTGACACAGAGCGCATCTGATCCGAACTGATTCTTTTGGTGATTGATTCTAAACTGATTCTGTGCTAATGTTATGAGCTCTGTCCACTGGATCGCTTTTAATTTAAAAAGATTTATTTAAACAATTACTTATCAAACAGATGGAATTAGAAATAAAGGCCTGCCTCTAATAAAAGCCTGCTTCAAATAAAAGCCTATTACCTTTTGCAGTTCAGGTAAATAAAGGCCTGGAGGAATTGAGGAATTACGGTATATTACAGAGCGGCAATACTTTTTTTACAATATAAGATATTTGTCAGAGGTACTCAGGATCTATCATCTATCATCCTATCAGTCATCTCTCCTTACTCTGTTTATGTGGTGTTTATGTGGTAAGTGAAATTGTATGTACTGTAATATAACAGGAAACTGCTAGAAGCATCTAACCATGTCCCTTTAGTGACTTTAGTGTTAGAATGCATTGTTCATTTTCTAAGCTTTTCTGAATATGGATTCACTATTCGGGCACATCCCAAATAATAATAATAATTACTGTTGTCATTATTATAAATGTTGTCAGAACAAAACAGCAACAGCAATGGAGGAAAAACAATTACATCTGCCCCATTTTCAGCAATGCAAAGTGTTTATAAATTATTGATATTGATATGTTATTATTGGTAAGTGTAAAATATTTATAAATATTTAGTAGGAAGCTAATGGTTAATGAGAAACACTGATTTCTTGAATTAGGACTATACCTGCTATAGACTGTTGGGTTTTTGTATCAAAATACTGGTGTGTTTGATTCCCATGTGCACAAATATGTTATGAAAAATTGTGAATCATGATTCAAAATTCATAAATCAATTTTGTGAATTAATGTTTAATCAAATTGTGACCCCAAGAATCAATATGAATAGTTAGGTACTGAAAAATACCCACGCCTCCTTTTTATTTATGTTTTGTAAATTCACTATAAATATATATATATATATTTATAGTCAAGCTTTAATTTAGTGTATTATTCCACCTGCCAAAGCACTACTAAGTTATATTTCATATTTAATTACTTTGCACATAATGTTTCTCTTGCAATTCACACTCAGATTATCACTCTAATAAACATGTTCTTTAATACATGACCATAAATATGTGTACTTGTAAGTGGTGTATGTGAAATCTCTTACAAAGTGGTGTAGTGGTGGAGTAATCAGAGATAATGTCATTCAAGCTTCTGAGAAACTCCTTTTTATAGAGCACAGCATGGCCAACTGTCATACTGTAGCTGTGGAATAAATTCTTGGTGAGAATGGTTTACAAAATCTGTACATTTCTGTCAGGGGTTTGTGTGTAAACGGTTTAATCACATGCTCAATTTCCCAGTGTTTAAACTCTGAACACAGGTTGTTAAGGGCAAAACATGCACACATGCACACAGTCTGCTTCACTGTGATTAGTTGAAACTGCAGGAGTAAAAGCATTGCAAATATCCTTGTGTTACTGACCTTTGAGATGTTTCTGCTTTTCATCTGTAAATGAATACATAGCTCCTGTGGGGCCAGAGCAAGACACATCTGTCTTGAGTAAAGATCTGTAATTTGCTGAGGATTTCCTGTTATTATATGGAGATACTTCGGTTTCAAGGCAATGGCCCTATGATTTCCGCGATGCAGAAAACGCGCACGGAATCGCGGAATCCAGTCATAAAAACAGAATTTACAGTTTCAAGTGGAATGTCACGGAATTTGTAAAATTTTGAATGAATTAATCCAAAATAGGTAATTGCACTCACATCTAATCGCGATATGGATTAATATTTCTAAATATTAAGCCGGAAAAGTCTATTTAAATATGAATCCTGCATGTTCTGCGTGTCTGTGTTAATGAATGTTAATGGCTTCATTCATTAACGTTACACACACGAAGCGCGCGTGATTCACGGTGATTTCAGCTTCTGTCGTCTCACTAAATGAGTACGTAAACACATGAAGAACATCTCCAGAACTGCACTTAGAGTCACTTCATAAGCATTTGACCGTTTGATTTGAGTAAAACTACCTTCGTATATATCACATCATAGACTGTAGTATCACATACACAGAACTGTAAATGTACGGTAACCTGTCAAAATAAAAGTCTGGTTTAGTTTAAAGGAGCATTGCGTAGGTTCTGAAATTTCTAACCGTTACTGACACCAGTGGCCATTAGAGGAACTGAGAACTGAGGCGTGCCTTACGGTTTTCGCGCCAATTTGGGCCCGACTCCTCCACACACATTTGAGCCTACAGGGTGATAGAGGCAACCGTGGTGGACAGTTGAGGTGTCATTCTTTTTTTTTTACATCATGGTTAGCTCATACATGTACAAATGAAAACTCTATCTTAAAGATTTTTTTAAGTAAAAACCTCCACATAGCATAGCCTTTAACGGCAAGTATTTGCCAGAAATCTATTACTATTGTTCAGCAGAATGTACATAGTCTACTACTACTACTGCTATTAAAATGAGACAAACATAATTTTTTTAAGGAATAATCACACAACATTTCTTCCATGTTTTATTTTTAATAGTAAATCCCCTCCTTTGTTTACCAAAAAATAAAGTTTGCTAAATTTTCAATAATTAACAGATAAACTAAATTAATGTTTTATGCCTTCATTTGATAACCAGAAAAATGTAAATGTAGATTTTCAGAGGGGGAAAAAACATTTCATAAGTCTATTTTAAAAAAGAAAATTAACAAATTAAGTTGTTTTTATGCATTTAAATAATTACACATGCTAAAACACAGAATTAGGTAATAATAAAACATATGATAAAGAAAAAATAAAACATTTTATAGGGCCCTAAACATGATATATTTGGCATATTTGTTTTTGCAGTAGTTTTTGGGGGGTTATTTTTCCTTTTAAAGATATCGAGATATATATTGTATATCGAGATAAAGCAAAATATATCGAGATATTTTTTTTTGCTCCATATCGCCCAGCCCTACTCAGGACAGCACTACATAAAAAAAAAAGATCTGCCTTATTCTGCCTTTGCATGATCTGCCTTATTTTGTAGTAATTCATATCCCCTTTTTCTTTTTTCGGACACGTCATGTTACAAAAAAAAATAAAAATCTCAGATGTAGCATGTAATGTGATCTTATCTTCTGCATTTCCTCCAGAGTGTAACTGTCCTCTTTGATGTTTTGCTGCAGGTCACACTATCTGTTGTATCATCAGTGCTTATGTTTAGGCCAACATGGAGCCTACACAAAGGCCACCCTTTGTATTTATTTTGGTCAGAAAAAAGGATACATATGGCAAAGAACTTAAAATCAGATTTTTCCATTGATAAATCTTTTAATCAATTCCCAAGAATTTAGCTTTTTTTTTTTTTTTTTTTAGTGCAGATATGTGTACAGTTTATGTGTAATGTAGGTCTACTAATGACTTCTGTGAGGGATTCACTTCCAGCATGTTGTTTTGTGGTGCTTTTGTGGTTACGTTCTTCCGCCAGCTGCTTCTGCTTCCATGGTGCTGTTGATCAGGGTTGATTATAAGAATGCTCTCTTTCTCTGTGTTTGTTGTGTGTGTAGCAGGCTTTTCTAATAGAAAATCTCCATGCCTCATTGATTCCATTACAAATCCATTAGCTCCCTCAGCCCACTGGAGGCCTGATCTTTAGGATCCTTAGTGTTGATCATCACTGAGCTAACAGCACAGGCAAAAACAGCCTGTCTATTCACAGGCTTTTGTTCTTTCAGAAAACAGTCCCTGTTTAATTTTAGGAAGAAAAAATAAACATAAATTACCCTGCTTTGCTGGTTTAATCACATGAAGGCAGCATAGCTTTTATTGTTAAATTAATATTTTGTCCTAAATACAGTCCTACAAATAAATTAATTGATTAAGCTATATAAACCTTTGAATTGATGCCCTAAATTTGCGCTTTATTTATCAGAATTGAAAGTCCTACAATTGTGACATTTATGTTTTTATTATTATACTTACTTATCTCTTTATATGTCACTTTTTTCTCCATGAGCACCTGCACCAGAGTTAACTTTACAGTGCTTTGAAAACCATTGAGGTAAAAATAATGAAGCACATGGAGTATGTATAATTTCACCAGAGATTTTTACATACACATTACAGAAAATTACAGAGAAATTAAAGATAAATGTACATATACGCTAAATAAATAAATAAAGATACCTCACTGTAACAGAGCTGTCTCTTTTAGGCTTTCTGAAGCTGATGTTTGCTTGTGCTTGACTGGCAGAGCTGTGAACCTTCATTTGTTATGTTTACTGTGAACATGGCAGAAAAACATTTCATGATTCAGTTCAGTTTTTATGACCTGTGTATGGCATGTGTATTAGATTAAGAATACATAAATCCTGTTATTACTCAATGTTACTGTAGCACTTATTCAAATGCGATAGTTCAAAAACATTTTTACTAATCTTTTCAACCCCTCGTTTTAAGGGGTTAATTTCTTACTTAAATCAGCTCACATAATTGAGTAATATTTAAATAATGTGCACATTAATGAATTCTAATGATTCATGTGAATAAAAAAGAAAACTTAATGAGGAGTGTAAACCTTCAAAGCTGTATTTATTTATTTATAAAAAAAATACTTAAATGTAGTCATGTATAGGCCTAAAAAAGATTGATTCAAAACAAATAGTTGGCCAGATGTAGCTAAAAGAACTGTGATCTGGCCTAGGTACTGTATGTTATTAGTAACAGTATGTTGTCCTAAGTACCATCTGGTGGATATTATGTGAAGCACAACTAATGTCTTTAAATACAAAGAACTGCATGTGCATATAAGACTTTGTTGTTCCTTGGTCACTATATTTGTGTGATAGATATGTGTATTTAGAGATCAGAGCGCGGAGAGACGGAAGCCGATAGGATCAGGCCTCACTCTGGGAATATTCATTGGAGGAAGTCGTGGCCTAATGGTTAGAGAGTCGGACTGGCATTTGAAAGGTTGTGAGTTCGAGTCTCGGGCTGGCAGAAATTGTAGGTGGGGGGAGTGCATGTACAGTTCTCTCTCCACCTCCAATACCACGACTTAGGTGCCCTTGAGCAAGGCACCGGACCCCCAACTGCTCCCCGGGCGCCGCAGCATAAATGGCTGCCCACTGCTCTGGGTATGTGTTCACAATGTGTGTGTGTGTGTGTGTGTGTGTGTTCACTGCTCTGTGTGTTTGCACTTCGGAAGGGTTAAATGCAGAGCATAAATTCTGAGTATGGGTCACCATACTTGGCTAAATGTCACGTCACTTAGATGTGTCTTATATTATGTTATAATACCAGTGTCTTGGTTTATTTTATTATTACTGACAGGTTGACTATAAGTTTTATACTCTTGAGTATTAAAAAATTGTGTTCGGTACCAAATTTCAATACCTAAGCGGTTAATCTCATCAACATCAACATAATATGATAGACATTTGAGCTGTGAATGAGCTTCCTTTGAGTCATAACAGCAATCGTGGAAGAGAAAACACAGGCAGACAGTGCTGGAAACAACTAATGCTCATCAGACTCTGTGAATCAGTTGGAAATGAATATAAATGATGATTCTATCTTAGCTATGCATTTTTTAAATAAACACACAAGTATAAATGTAGCCTAAACGATTTGAAAACTATATGAACTTTATTAAAAGTTATTCAAGCGTCAACAAGCTGAATTTTTTTTTTCTTTTTTTTTTTAATTTAAGTCAAGGAATTATTATCAGTATCAGGATCCAAAATTGTTGCACAATACCCAGCCCTGTATATGTGTCAGGTTCCTGTACACCACCAAGTTCCAGTCTCACAATTCTTACAGTTCTTTTATATTATATTTAATTTTTATGAGATGTATTTCAGTCTTATCCCTCAACAGTACATTTACACCCGCCAATATTTTTAATAAAAAATAAATAACAAATAAAACCTTTACTATTGAAATTACTCTTTTATTTTACATTTACTTTGCTCCTATATAAGCAAAACATTGTCAGTTGAGATACAAGCATTGCAAACCAGGCTTCCTGTTTCTGTCTGCTTGCATGCAAATACAGTACTTGAAATTTGACACCATATCTCAGTCTTTATAAAAAGAGAGTTGTTGTTTTTTTTGTCTCATTTTTGGCTAGAGGTTTCATGTGATAGTTTTTGTTCAGAGGCATTTTTAATTATATAGAAAATATAGGACATCTTTGACATGCTCTGATAACTTTTACATCTGACTAGATGGTGTCACATTATTTATACAGTACAGACCAAAAGGTTGGACACACCTTCTCATTCAAAGAGTTTTCTTTATTTTCATGACTATGAAAATTGTAGAGTCACATTGAAGGCATCAAGGGCTATTTGACCAAGAAGGAGAGTGATGGGGTGCTGCACCAGATGACCTGGCCTCCACAGTCACCAGACCTGAACCCAATCGAGATGGTTTAGGGGTGATCTGGACCGCAGACAGAAGGCAAAAGGGCCAACAAGTGCTAAGCATCTCTCGGGGAACTCCTTCAAGACTGTTGGAAGACCATTTCAGGTTACTCCCTCTTGAAGCTCATCAAGAGAATGCCAAGAGTGTGCAAAGCAGTAATCAAAGCAAAAGTTGGCTACTTTGAAGAACCTAGAATATGACATATTTTCAGTTGTTTCACACTTTTTTGTTATGTATATAATTCCATATATAATTCCACACACACACACACACACACACACACACACACACACACACACACACACACACACACACACACACACACACACACACACATATATATATATATATATATATATATATATATATATATATATATATATATATATATATGTATTCATTCACAAGAATGAATAGTACAGAGTCTACTATTTGTCATTTGTTGGTTTTTGTCATTTGTGTTATATACCTTGTTAAATTCTGTCAGATCTTGCCAATGTGTTTTGCACTGCGTTGGATTATGCAAAGTTGTTGATGAGGGTTTAGCAATCTTTGCAATATTCTCAAGTCTTGCCAGGTAGAGAGAGAAAGTGGTTAACCAGAACAGATCCTTTGAGCAGACACCCTGCTGTTTACCATAGAAGTAACCAGAGGAGCTGTCCTGACAAAGATTTGAACCAGTAAATCTGCTTACCAATTCGTGGTGAAGCCATAAATTTCCCTAGTAAATCGCATGCCTTTTTTGTTTACTGGAACAAATTTGAATACAGGTCAACTCTGCCTGGATAAATTGGACATCATGTGGAACTGTAACTTTAGCATAGTACAAAGTTCACTATTGAATTGTTTTGTGGCTATGATTGTGAGCTTTGGAAATGGGCCAGGCAATTAGAACATGTTTGGGTGACACCCCCTAGTTAGCTTGACACTCCATGAGAAAAGGATGTAAATCGGGCCTATAAATAAAACATAGAAATGACAAGGCTGGTACCCACCTGCTCAAAAAGCACCAGAAACACCTGGTCAGTCAAAGGAAAGGAATAATAGTGGAAGAAGCTGAAGACAGAAAAATTATGTGAGGAGGAGGATAATGAGAGGGAGTGTAAAGCATGAGTTATGAATGCAGTATGAATAAACACATAGCTAGATTAAGTTGATACCACCTGCTATGTGTTGACTTTTTAAAGGTCATGCTAAGCCAAGCTAAATTCCACACTCACATTTAGATCTACTCACCTGATGACAACCTTTTGACAATGAGTGTCTTATACAGCAGCCTTATTGGAGTGAGATTTGATTGGCTCTTACTGTGGGAACTGGGAAACTCATCGCTGTGGGTTACTGGAACCAGGAAGTGATTGGTTGGTAGGTGCGGCTTTAAGAGGTGAATGGTTTCCATATATAAAATGTCAGTATTTAGAAGAAGAGGCTGAGAGTTGGCACCTGGGAGCTTCTATTGCGAATTTATAAACCCAGAGTGATTCTAAGTTAGGATTCTCAGAAATTAGTATATGCAACTATATGCATGTTGTTAAGTTATCATATTAATAAAATCAGTGAATAATGGCCTCCTGTAGCGAACTGATATATTTAAAAAAATAAAATAAAAATAAAATCCATATTTAAAACCATAAAGGCTAAACAATTTTGTGTAACTTCCGCTAACTGTCGTACATGCATTCACGAGAGACTGCCTTTCTGATGTAGGCATAGCACATGCACATTTTTCACGAAAACCAACTTTTGTTTATAGGAGCAAAGGAAGCAAAGTTTAACAAATGCAAACAGTCTCCTCTTGTCTTACATCACAGTCCTCTGACATTTTCCTTTACAAATCCTTGTTTTGTACTTCTAATTCATTACTTTTTTTGATTTGATCTCTCCTCTTCATTCCCACGTTTGCCTACATTCTACGTCATTCACTGGAATGCCTTCTTTCGTGTACACAAATATGAAAATTGGCCGAAGCTAATTATTATGGTTTATATAGTTTTAAATATGGATATTTTTCTTACAAAATCCTTTTGAAAAACATCATTGCTTTTTATTTATTTTTGCAGCATTGAGAATTGTAGTCACTCACATATATGTCTGTTGAACAGGTGAATGCAATGGCCAATCAATCATTTTTTACAGCACAGTTTGTTTAGTGAGAGCTCTGCACTCACACAATTTGTTGCGTTATAACCAACAAAGTATAAACAGGATGTAAATATTTTTTGATAACAGCAAGATGTTTCACTCAGTCAGTCAGCTTGCACTACAGGTGAACTGAAGTGAGTTCAGGTTCATTATTATAATCAGTTTGATTTATTAAGGAGCGCTCTTTGCTTGACCATTAATAAATTGATTAACTCATTCATAATTTGAATAAAAGTTATATTTTTAACAGAGTTTCCACTAGAAAAAAATGGTGCCGGTCAAAGTGACCGGCAGAGGTTTCCTTTTCCGGACATTTTGATGATATGCCGGTCAAATATCGCCTCTTAATTAGTCAAGGTGAGGAAAACTGGAGGCAGGCTATGTAACGTAAAAAATGACATAATCAGGCCGCCGAACGCAACATGTTTATTAGCCTAACTTTCAAATAGACGGAAAAAAACATTTTCTACTATGGTTCATTTCTTCATTCGGATCTATTTGCGATCCATTCCATTCTAAACAAACAAAGCATATGTTTCGTCCTTGTTTCATTATAGATTAAGATTCATAAATTCATAATTCATAAATGCACGCATAATTATCAGTGAACTTGATAAAAGTTGCAGATATGTTTTACATGCATGCACAAACAAATGCCTTTTAAACTTATGTGTGCAAAATTCAGAATGAAATGAATGTGCAGCAATTTGTACAAATAGAGATTCTAGGTCTACTATACATGTTGTAGACATTAAATAAGCTTATTTAGTTTAATATTTGTTAAAATATTATAATGTTATTTTTTAATTTATGTTGATTATGAAAAGTGAACCGCACGAGTAAGATAAGATGCGCAATATCGAGAGACATGGAGCGGGTCAAACATGATTTTGACCACTTAATTAAGTTTTGTTTAGTAGAAATACTTTTTTGAAGTGAATTTCGTTTTGTATAAATTGTATCTTAATTTTAATATTTTTTTTTTTATCAACCAATTGCCTGGATTTAATACATAAGAAGCAAATATAGCAGACGACAGGCCTAATCATGCAGGCGCCCTCGCGGCCACTTGCATTGCTAGTGAACTGGAGTGCATCTCATCCTAATTTAACGAAACTCAGCGTAGGCCTCACGGACATGAAATATATCTTGAAATGTCTTTTTAACAATTTAAAACGAATTTTTTTTTTTACCTATGCTAATTACACATTAAATCCAGGTAGGCTACGGAGTCGCTGTCTTCAGTGCCCAGAAAAGCGCTGAAACGGAGATGAAAGGGGAACCGTTTTTATTTTTTTTATTATTTTTTTTTTGGCTTATTTTAACTGGCCCATCCAGTTTTCTGGAGGCCCACCTACAATCAAAATCCTGGCGCCGCTAGTGCTTCGCAGCGGTCTGATATCAAGAAATAACAGACCGCATTCCACATTGGAATTCAACCAAGCCATGTAATAATGTTTAATAACTTTCAAATGAGCCTGTTTCTTCATAACATAGCCAAAGTTCGGTGTATTTTTGCTTTATACATTTTAGGCTTATTCTCAAATTCAGATTGTGTTAGGGGGGGCGGGATTATTAGGCAATTTTATTCGGACAATTTGACCGGAGAGATTTAATTTTGTCGGACATTTCATTTTTTTTTCGGCCAATGTCCGGCAATTACCGGACAACGGAAACCCTGTTTTTTAATTCAGCTAAATAAACACCACATTAAAATGTGGGGATCTAAAATTGCTGGGTTTTGTTAAATAGTGTTAATGGATGGAACAAAAAATCTGAACTGTCCATTATGTAACTGTAATATGTTTCCATGTTTTTTTATTTATTTATTTATTTTTTTGCTTACTTTAAATTTAATCTTTTTAATGGAGCGTTTTAATAATAGTATTAATAATTTCATTATTTTCAAGTAATATCATACAATCAAGTTTTTTATATTATTCATTTATACAGTTCTGTTTTGCAGCATAATGTCTGATAAAATAAAATAAAAACATACAAATGCAATGTGTTGCAATTGATTTCATTTGATTACATTTTAAATGATTAATACAATTTTTTACGTTTCATCAAATAATGAAATATTTAATATTTAAATATTTAAAAGCCTTTTCACTCACAGACACATATACATATTCTTCCTTGACTCGCAAGTCTCTACCTGTACCACCTACAGTGCATCAAGCAATGTCTGTCACCCACACCCCTTCTTTTGCTAATGCATATGTACTTGTTTGTGTGCACACATGTTAGTGAATGGTTTAAATAAATGGGTATCACATGCACTGTTTTTACTTCATCATAAAAGTCAAGTTTCATTTTTTTGTGTATACAATACAACAGATAAAATGACAGTGTTAACATTGAAACATTTTGATAATGTCTGAAAATTTAGAAACAAAATACAATTTTAAAATTTAAAGTAGCTCTACAGAAGATAATAGTTAATCTCAATTCATCAGAAGTTTAGTAACTGTGTTGCAAAGTTAATAAATTACAAAATGAGTTACGTTCAGCTGTAAGCAGCCCTATAGAAGGTAGAATATTGATTAATTTGAGCTCAATGATAGTGTTAATAAAGTGGTGTCATTATCCAGTTCAATTCTGTTTAAATTTTGTTCTCAAGAAGAGCACAAACCTTTATACTCCACCAAAATATTAGGTCATCAGCTTGTGTAGCATTTGTCCATAATATCAATAAGGAAAGTGCAATCAACAAATCATTTACTGTCAGAATATTGGATTCATTGTTTTCAAGATTATTGTTTGTGTTGTTGTCATGCGATTGCACAATGAAGCCATATGCTGCAGGCTTTGTGTTCCTCCTTTTTCTGTGAAATGCCTCCCAAACTCTTGAAATGTTATAGTTCACAAAGCTATTATAAGCATTTTAACTGCCACACACAAGCACAACACCCGATCATGCATAATTACACACACACGCACACACACACAATCACACCGAGAGAGAGAGAGAGAGAGAGAGAGAGAGAGAGAATATAATAATAAATCCAGTTTACCCATTGCTAGATAGGAACTGAACTAAGGTTTATAGCTGCCACACCTTGAGTGATGCATTAATAATAAACTACAGAGGATGGAGGGAATGGGCTAATTAACACAAACCTCAAAATAAATACAGCCCACCTTCTCCCCTCCCTTTACCGCTTTGATCTAAAATAAATTCCACTCTCATAATATACTCTGTGCTATCGTCAAATCTCAGTTATTGTACCCACACCAATATCAGTCCCCCTTGAAAACCATATGCCAGTTTTACCAACACCTGCAATGTGTAAAAATATAGAACCCTATATTTCCAACATATTAATTTGCTTTTTTTGCCTTTAAAAGGAACTTGTTGTCTTAATGTGTTCACCCCAACAGGAAAATGCAACTGACAGTTGTATTTCTCCTGCTTCACACATAGCAATATTTTTTATGGACTTGACAAGGCTGATGGTAATTTGGTGATCATGAAAATGGTTTGTGATGAAGTAAGATTACTTTATTTCAAATTTGGTTGAAAAATCATTAAAAGACAAGTATGATCACAACAGTGTACAGCTTGCAGCTTATGATCACAGGGTGAAAATTCGAATCTGAATTTGTGAAATTCTTTATGCTTTTGCTGACATAGACAACATAATTTTCATGTACTGTTTACATGAAACGTCTTAATAATATCGCAAATTAGAAATGTTTGGTAAGATAAAATGTGCACGATAACATTAAGCAAATCTCTTCGCCATCGTCACTCTTTATTATTAAGCAGGAGTTTACGTACAGTTAATGCATGTGCATGCACTCGTTGTGGTGTGTGTGTGTGTGTGACTGACAGACAGCCTCCGCGGTGTGCATGAGGGTTCACGCAGATCTCACGGACAAACGTCTTAATATGATCGCACATTAGAAATGTTTGGCGAGATTAAATGTGCACGACAACATTATTAAGCAAAAATACATTATTATTTTTTTCCTCCAGTACCGAAAGCAGAACCGATACCGTCAGATCTTACTGATACTAAGGTCTTTCATAATTTAGCCCCGGGGCCAGTTTAATACCGGGTTTCGGTACCCATTCCTAGTAGGGACACAGGCAGTTTGTGTGTTGTCTGCTTGAGAGTGTAGCGCGCATTGCAGCACTTTCTCCCCGGTGAGAGGGTGCGACACTCTGCCTGTCTTTCTCTGAGGAGATTGATGTGGAGGGTGTCAATGAGCTCGCCTGTTGCACAAGCATATTATGCCTGATATTATAATGAGCAGCTTTAATGGCAAACAGTTTGGAGAGAGCTCATCGTATCTCCACCAGTGTTCCCTAGATCTAGAGCTCGTTCTCGAGGCTTGGAAGCCTGCGTGGCGGTTACTTCCCCCTCTGAGGCAGAGCTCGCTGCAGCATTCATCTTTCTCTGAGGAGATTGATGTTGTTTGTGTGACGGAGTTGCCAAAAAAATAAAATAAACGAGCACTGCCGAGGCAATGCATATATTACATTGTTTCATTTTGATGTGAATTTTTCTACACCAGACCGTGTTTACTTGTTACTTGTTGTTGACTACATTTAATTCTGAGGAATAAAATGAAATATATATCTATGAGCGTTAAATGTACAGGGCTCTTGGGATGTAATTACTCGAGTGAGAGCACGTCTTTACCTCTCTTGCTCTGAGGAGGTTGAGGCGGTCAGGGGCTGCTGGGCGGTACAGTCCCAACCCTACCATGTTCCAGCACCTCGTGCCGGATATTCACCTTTTGTACTCCGCAGTTGCTAGAGTCAGAGTGGTGCTCCCAGGCCGAAGGCTTCTAGTGGAAAGTGGTTCTGCGGACCGTCATTTTCGCTGGATAGCCTCCGTCATAAAGTCCTGACACATAAGGCCTAGGACTTTTTGAGGGCCAGCTCCCACTGGGGAAGAGTGGTGTACACCTCATTGTGCCCGTCTCTCCTCAGTGCCCTCAGGAGATCAATCTGCCAAGCCTTCTGGTGTTCCAGGGCGCAGCCATCTCTTAGTTAATCTGGAGTCTAAGGGTATTTTTGGGGCCTTGAGAAGTTTTGTCATGCCCTGACATTTGTGACCTAAGAGGTCACCATGTGTTGGTGCGCACAGACAACACAGCAGTGGTCTCTTACATCAACCACCAAGGAGCTCTGTGCACACGCCGTTTATACAAACTAGCGTACCAGATGCTTGTGTGCTCCCAGGGCAAACTCCTCTCTCTGAGAGCAGTCCACATTCCTGGGCATCTTAATATGGGAGCAGACATCCTGTCGAAGCAGGGGTCGAGGCCCGGCGAATGGCAGCTTTTCACCAAGGTGATGAGGCAGAGTTGGAGAGTTTTGGCCAGGCTCTGGTGGATCTGTTTGCGACTCGTGAATGAGTCAATGTTTTGTTCGTTATCTGGCTCGGCTCTCTGTTTATCTTCAGTTCTCTCTTCACAGCAGTTCAGCCAGTGTACTCTTTGAGTAAATGAATTACTCCGGGATATTGGTTTGTTTGAACTCAGAGGGAATGTCAGCCACATTAAAAAAGTTAACAGCTTAAGTCATTTGTGGATTAATGCGTATTAGAGATGAGAACCGTTTAAAATGATTCAGTGTGATTTGGTGAACTGAATGATTCGTTCACGAACTGGATATCCAGACTGCTTTGTTTTGAACTCTCTCTCACAACAGACACGGAAGAGAAGACAATACTGAATAAAGTCGTCGTTTTTGCTATTTTTGGACCAAAATGTATTTTCGATGCTTCAAAAAATTCTAACTGACCCTCTGATGTCACATGGACTACTTTGATGATGTTTTTCTTACCTTTCTGGACATGGACAGTATACCGTACACACAGCTTCAATGGAGGGACTGAGAGCTCTCAGACTAAATCTAAAATATCTTAAACTGTGTTCCAAAGATAAACGGAGGTCTTACGGGTTTGAAACAACATGAGGGTAAGTTATTAATTACATAAATTTGCTATCTGGATGAACAAACCCTTTAACCACCCCTCCCCCTCAAAATTACTCATCTTCTCTCCCGGTCAAGAGCTATGGTACAAGCTAGTGCTGGAGGGGTAAACGATTGGATAAACAACAGGGGGAAAATTTGAAACTGATACTTCACTTTATAGAAATCATTGCATTGACCAGTGCTGACGCAAGCTATGGGGGTGTACAATACCCTTAAAAATTGAAAGGATATTAGGATATTACCACAACTTTACTCTTAGGATATCGCAAACTATTTTTTTATGAATATGACTTAACCTGATTGAGAACACTTTCAGTCATTCAAGCGCGTGAGCACATTTCATGTAGGACAGTTATTAACAAAAAGTCACATTTGTGTGAAGGTGTCCGACAGAGTGCGGCAAACATTTGCCCTCCGCGCTCTGAGCATTTAAAAATCACTCTGCTCCCGCTCCACTCCTTGCTCACTGAAATTAGAAACACTGCTCCACCTTCACCTTTCTCTCCACGGCTAAAGTATTTCAGTATTTTTGAAATATCACATTTCTGTTCATAACATATAAAAAAATTAAAAATATAAAACAACAGGAAAGTTTAAACGTAACTTATTAAAACAATTGTGTACAAACCTTTTTCCTACCACGTGACAAGCTATTAACATAGATGTTACCAATAAAAGGTGTATTTGCTGCTTTGTACTGTGTATTTTTAATTTTATTTTTTTGTGATGAAAATAACTATGTTTCCGTATTTTACCGATTGATGCATTTCTTACAGATTTCTGCTCATTCAAAATCGGATACAGATGAATTGTAGCAAGAGTACATTTGTTTGCATGCATTATTGTGAGAGCGATTGCTTGTTATTGTACTTGTTTAAATCATGCTTTCAGTTAAAAATATTCAGTAGGCTATCTAGAAAGAACAAATTCCTTGCAAACTATAACTTCCCGCTCTTGTCCATATAGCCGTCTCCATAGCCTTAACATCCATTCTGAATTTAGTGATCCATCTCTATCAAGCTAGCTAAATATGTTTAACATGTGAATTCTTGCTAAATATGCAGTTATTGTCACATTAGGTGATACAAGAAACACGGGAGAGATCCAAATGCAGGTAAAAGGTTTATTGAGGGGCAATCCAAAAGGGTAAACAGTCCAGGCAGGGTCAAAACCAGAAAATCCAATAAACATAAAAACAAAACAAGAAACACACGGGAAGAGCAGACTCTGGAAGGTATCACACATAAGACAAGGACTCCGTGACACAGACTCAGACAGACCGGGTATAAATACACAGAAGGATAATGAGGGAACGGGAGACAGGTGGGGAACAATCACTTAACTAAAACAAGGAGGAAGGTGACCAAATAAGGGAACAGGAAGTGATAAGGTGACAGACACCGTGGGAACGGAAGACACCTAGTGGAAACCCAGGGAACACAACCCAGACACTGTGACAGAACCCCTCCTCTACGGAGCGGCTCCCAGACACTCCACGATAGACAAAACAGAGACCAGGAGGGAGGCGGACAGGTGGAGGCTCAGGGGGAGGGACGGAGGGCCAGAAAAGAAAAAACATGGGGAACAAGTACCAGAATGAAAACACAAGACAGGGAGACCAGGAGGGAGGAAGACCGGAGGAGGTTCAGGGGGAGGGACGGAGGGCCAGGCTCACAGAGGTGAACAGACAGAAAACAAGAACACAAAACAAAAGTCCATGAAGGACATCACGTGGCGCCCACCAGGGTGGAACAGAAGACCACCACCACTGTGTGATCAGAGCGGAAGCCACCCCAGGGCGGAGCAGAAGACCACCACAACCATGTGGTCGAGGCCAGAGTCCTCCAGGGCAGAGCGGAAGACCACCACAACCGTGTGGTCAAGGCCAGAGTCCTCCAGGGCGGGGCAGAGGACCACCACGTCCTTGTGGTCGATGCCGGACCTCCGTGCGGCCGGACCAGCGGAACGACCCAGACACTGTGACAGTTATATGATGGCCCGTTGACATGAATTGCACTCATGATTATCGCAATAATCAATATATCGACTTTTTGCGCAATATATGTACATAACCTCAACATTTTTTTGGTAATACAATATATCGCCCATTATATTTACTTAAAAAATAAAAAAAAACTAAGAAAAAAGGGTCTACAGGAAATCTGTGGATGGAAAAATCTCCATACAAATTATTTGTGCATTTTTCTTTTTTTCTACTTGTTACTTATTTAATCAGGTTTTTTAAGTTATTGTATATTTTGATACTTAATTTCCATAATCAAAATGTGGAAGTGTGAAGGCCTTCTTGCATTATTATGCTGTTACATCATGATTATATATTCCGTGGCATAAAATGGTCTTTAAAATTACAATAATATTGCTTATCGCAATTATTTCTGGGGCAATATATTGCACACTAAATAGCTGTTATCATGACAGACCTATTCGTGATGAAGCGGTGGTAGAGCACTCTTGGAGCGAGTGAAAACAACAACGCTCTTTAAAAAATCCACTCCTCTCTTCAGTAAAAATTACACCGCTTCACTCTGCGCTCTGCTCATATACTCTGACTGTTGCTGTCATGACATATACGGTGTATTTCAGAACCAGACACTATCAAAATAATCTGCCTGCAGCCTGTTGGCCAGATATTATTGCTGGCTGGCAAGTTCTTAAATATAAAATATTTTAAAAGTGTAAATAAATTAAACCTCGTTCACATTGCATTCCCAAATGCTTGTTAAATTTGCAGCATTGTGTTTTGATAATCATACTATATCATTCTTATCATGCAGCCCTTTTTGCCATTTATTTATTTTGCATGCAATATAATTTATTATTAACTTTTCATCAACCCCGTTTGAGAAACCTGTATCTAGGTAATTACTGATAACAGTAATTGAACTTTGTAGTTTGTCCTCATGTCTGCAATTTAGATGATGTGGAGAAAGCACAATAATTTCAGAAGACATAAGGCTTTGATACAATTAGTTTTTAATGGCTATTTTGATTTTAGCGGGATTTTAATGGCTTTATTGGGCAATTTTTATGAGTTCTGGAGCAACATAGATGCAAGTGTTAAAAGTTGTAGTAAGCTATTTAGTTAATTATATTTCACCATCCATTAAATATTCATGCGATTTTAATAATGAATGCTTTTCTTAAGTGAGGGAGTGTCTTTAATGTCTGCTATGGTCAGGTCTCTGAAATAAAACTCATCTTGCATTATTTCTGTGGCCCCATTGGATTAGACCTTAGATTGTCCTTTTATCTTCATAATGTGTTGGGAATAGTATAAGCAACAATTTTAAAACTGACAATGGCTGAGGATTTAAGGCAAACATAACACTCACTTATTTATCCTCTGTATGATAAATTATCTTCATTTGTAAAATATCTGCAAAAAAGTCAGAGCGGTGGCATATTAAAGCAAAATGCCTTTGTTTTTGATGAATACTAAAACGGAGCCACTAGCTTTGATGTGCCACAACACAATGATTTGGTAGTTATTGCATAGTCCCAATTTAATAGCTTTCATCTATTGTATTGTATCTCAAAAGTACAAAAAAAAAAGAAAATAATCCTTAGTCAATAGAAGATTACAAGAACATATCCAGACTAAAAAAAATATAATAATAATAATAATAATAATAATAATAATAATAATAATAATAATTGGTTACACTTTATTTTAAGGTGTTCTTGTTACAGTGTAATTTTACGTTTAAATACGGAGTAATATTAATTAACTACATGTATTTGCTAAATGTTATGATTACGAGGGTTTGTCGTTACAATACTTGGATATAATTATGCTTAGTTAATTGTTATTATAATGGTAATTATATGTAACGTGTAATAAGGACACCTTAAAATAAAGTGTTACCTAATAATTCTGGCATGTACTCAACCTCATCACTTTCTAAACCTCTATGATTTAAGTTTAGAAGCAGAACTTTATTGTGACAAAACTGTCATATTGCGCATCCTGTGACAAATTTGCTGCATCTGTGCACGGAATTATCAGTCTAAATGTTCTGCAAAATCAGTCAATGGTTAAAATCAATAGGAGATTTCATTTAAAGTCCAACAGTTTAACTCTAATATTGGACATAAATGAAGACGTTGAATATAAAGTATTCAAAACAGGTAAGTTCATATATTTGGAGTAAAGCTGAAGTGAACTAATGCATCAGTCATACAGCGCTCCGGACCGTGCGCCTCATGACGAGACCAATGCACAGCCACAGAACAAGAATTCTAACATAACTGTGGCATTAAACTTAGTTAGTGAGGGCTCGTTTAAAATATTGCACATATATAGGCCGTTCAGATTACTTGTTAAAGTTCAATGAAATACCTTATATCCGCAGACGATGTATGTCTGTTTGTGGATGGAGACTTTGTAGCGGCCAAAACTATGTAATTTGCATGCATCACATTACAGTGGGGTGTGCATGAAAATAATTACAAGGCGGCAGAGAGAACTTATCATCAATACTGGTTCTCACATAGTCCTTACGTCATCAGTGTTATAAGCTAAGTGATCAGTCTTTAAGAGTAGGACTATGTGAAAACCACAATGGATAAGTTCGCTCTGCTGCCTTGTTATTATTTTGTCTTTAATTTATTTGTAACGCCAAGAAAGAGTAAATCTCTCATGAATGATAAGAGTGCGTTGCTGTGTAGCAGCCATTAAATGTGGGACACCAACTCCTTGTTTTCTATCTCTTCCATTTTATGGATTTAATGAGTTATCGGATCTACACAGGCTCTAATCCTCTTTTTCGCACTTGTGCACGCAGTATGTGCTGGAGTGAAATAGCTGGGCAGTTTGCCGAATTATAATAGGCTTCCTAATAAAAAGAAAAATAATTATAGTTATTATTATTATAATCTAATAAATTAATAGGGGAATGAGCCTTATATCATGGATAGAGAAATCTGCTTATGTTGATATCTCTAACTGTCATCGATACACGATACTATCGTCTATCGGCACAACCTGAAGGCACAGAGAACATTTAGTTGTGCTTCAGTCTCCTGTTCCTGCCTTTTGGGTTTTTTCAAACTCTGTCTCCTGACCAGTTCTCTCTCTTTCTTTTGAATTGTTTTATCTGTGTAGGATCCTAGAAGCAAGCACAAGTTTAAGATCCACACCTATGGCAGTCCCACATTCTGTGACCACTGTGGATCTCTTCTGTATGGACTCATACACCAAGGAGTGAAATGTGACTGTAAGTACCATAGTAAACTATTTTTTTGCCGAGGAATGGTTCTAGGGTCAGTGGTTATTTGGGACATTTCTGTCAATGTACAGTATGTGGAGTAATCATCTGATTAACTATTGTAATATTATATGTTACTATTATGTTCAAATGTTATGTGCGAGGTATTATTTTTATTAAGTCAATCTGAAGTCAGGGAACTCCTAGTTTACGCAAATGTGTGTGTGTTTACAGCCTGTGATATGAACGTCCATAAGCAGTGTGTGATGAATGTGCCAAGCCTTTGTGGAACAGATCATACAGAAAGACGAGGACGTGTTTACTTGAAGATCGAGGTGATAGGAGACAAAATGCATGTCACAGGTGAGTTTCCATGTTTTTCAAAGCCAGTGGTGCAGCAGTGCAAAACATGTCAATGCTGTTCCATATCTGTTTCCCAAGGTGTCTTCAGGGTTCTTTATTTGGTCTAATGCTCTTTATTTGCTACATGCTTCCACTTAGTCACATTTTTTACCAGCACACCCTCAACTTTCAAGGCTATGCTGATTACCAGTGGTGTATAAAGTACCTAAAAGCCATACTGAAGTAAAAGTATAGATATCTTACCAGAAAATGACTTTGTTAGAAGTTGAAGAAACAGGATAGATTACTTAAGTAAAAATCTTAAAGTATATAATATTTACTGTACTTAAGTATGAAAAGTATTTTTTAAACTTACTAGTAAATGCAAAATGGAGAAGAACCAAATAAATATATATTAAAATGTTCATAAACAGCCTGAGTAGCAAGATTGTGGTTTGTCAGTTTTAACTCTGTCCTTCATTTCATATTTTTGGGTAAGAATAAGAATTATTAATCCGGTACTTAGTGACTTTCATTCCAACATAAGAAAACCTTTCAGGAATCTGCATCTGAATTAGCATTTAGATGTATTTACACAGTTTAAACTCAAACAAAACGATGAATACTGATATTTGAAATAATTTAAAACATGAAAAAAATAGTCGTAATGTGAAATTAAAACCGCCAGTAGGTGACAGCAAGCGACTGTCAGTGAGTGAGTCATTGAAATTCAACTGATTTATTCAAACGACTGATTCATTAAGAAACAAAGCATTTGAATGTGGTGATAATTAAGTTACTGAATCATTTATTCAAACGGTTTGTTAAAAAAGCTGATTCATTCAATAAGTAAACCATTACTGAGAGATGCAAAACAGTGCTGTGATCTTTGTTTGAAACAATTTTCGTTAGGTTAGCAAAATTTAGCAAAAACAAACAATATTATGTCTAAAATGTAAGGCACTTGATGCTTTACTGCACTTATATAAAATTATTTAATGTGTTCATGCTGATATCTGCAGAAAAATCGTACTCTTCGTGTAATATAGATTAATATGGTTAACTATATTAAATGATAGAAATAAAAATCCTAGAAGCATTTTTGCCGTCTACAATTTAGAATGCCTAGAATTTTTGAGAACATATTAATAAATCAACATGTGTACAACTCTGTGTGTGATTTGGTGATATAAGCCCTATTCGGACGGGACTAGTTTTCTAAACAACATTTGAGTTTCGATTCTTACCACCTGACGTCTGCGATTTTCATGTACCAATTGAGACGGGACTAACATCTCCGTGTTTTTTACAGAGGTGGGAGGGTCTGTTTTGTGCATCTGGGCGTCACAGAGATCACGCGCTCTGTATGCTTGCATTTAATTCATTCAGAATGATTGCCATTATTATTATTACACAATAAATACTAAATGGCTAGTATAGCAAAACCATGTTAATGTGTGGTTTCTTTAGTTTAACTTGTTTCCTTTTTTTGTGTGTGTGTGTAGTAGGCTAAACCTACCGTATGTTTAATTTTCATAAAGGTACATATGTAATTAAAACATTATGTAACTGAGTGCATAATGAACGTGAGTAATCTTACCTGATGCTGATATTACAATAGACGGTATTAAAAGTTCAAATAAAGTACAGATAATCCCAAAAAATATTAAGTACTGTAACAAAGTATTATTACTTTGTTACATTACACCACTGCTGATTACAAACAAACGTTAACTTTTTTATTGTCAACTTGACATTAGTTCCCAACTGTCTGCTCTGCTCCTTTCACAATGTGAAGGTTTGAATGACCAACAAATGTCAATTAGTCAAGTGTCTTACAAGTTGCTTCAGAAACTGCCTGTAGTTTTTTCTGTCTGATAATGCTGATGGTGTTCAAGTTGACAATTCTCTCACATTATCTCTCCATGACCTCTTTACCTTTTGAATTCAAAACTCAACTTGAAAATGCATCTCTTTACATTCTGTTACTATGGTTTCTAAATCCAGTTGTACCTGTTCTGTCCAAGAACACTTGTGTTCTTTTGTTTGTGCATGTTTGGCTTTTATTATACTTTGTGCTGTTTAGGAATGCACCATAATTTGGGACATCATACAGATAACATAAAGAAAAGCAAAAACCAATCTTATATATATATATATATATATATATATATATATATATATATCTCAAATTAAGATCATTACAGAATAATAATGAATTAGTTCCTTTTTTCCCCCTATATAATCATGTGCAATGTTTTATTTTATGTTTAGTTTGAGCATCTTATTGTGAAGTCACACTACTTGGAGGAATGTGATGTAATTAATTTAAAATGATCTAAATTCATTCACATATAAATACAAAACATTATTAGAAGGTGTGGAAAATTATACAGGTTGCAACAATGGCAATGCAGCCTGTATCATCATTACATATAAGCAACATCCATGGCACATATATACAGTATAAACTGTGCCGTGGATGTTGCTTTAAGCATGCCAATCTAAGATGTAAATCAGTCTGTCAGTGAGTAGACAGTGGGCGGTCCGTTGTGCCATTTAAGGCTGAGTTTAGTGACGTTGTAGATGTTCTATGTTTTCTGGTTTTTCAGAGAAATTCTAAATGATACTCTGTGTTGTAATCAGTATATTACCTTTAAAACATTATATTTTGTATGTATAGCATTTGTACAGCTGAGCTCCTGTATTATAGAATTACTTTCAGTAGAAGAGCCTGAAGGCCCAGTCTTCATATCCACACATTCAGAGCCTGGAGTGTAGGTGCTGCACCTGCACAATCAGCCTGATTACAACGTGCCAGCTAACTGCACACACAAACAGCTGCAGTGTGATGTTCACTGGTTGAGGAAGAAAATGCCATTAGCAAAATGTCAGACTGATGAGTTCAAGAATAGATCACATGTATGCACGAGTGCACTAATAGAGGGCTTTGTTTGCTTGTTGATAGGGCTGTGCGATATGATGATACATATGGACGAAATGAAAAGTCTATCAATGCATATTATGCTTATATCATTTATTTTGCGATGTCCCAAAATACATTGTTTACGGTAATACTTTTTCATCATTTGGACGACTGCAAACTTTACACGCCACATCGCAACCAGTGCTGGTCTTTGCAAGTATCCTCATAAACACAGTGATTTAGGACTTCAGGGTGCACATAAGTTTATCAGCCTGGAACCAGGAGATTTGGTTTGGTCCTAACACGACACATAGTGTGACTCATCAAATATAACTATAAAAAACAACTTAATAATAGTGATAATATTATTGCAATTTATATATATATATATATATATATATATATATATATATATATATATATATATATATATATATACACATACATAAGAAAGGACTACAGTCAGGCTAATGGTATGCCAAAGGGTTCACTGAGGTCCATATACCACAGAAATGCTTCACTGAACTTAAAGCTAAAAACTTTACGTTTTATTACAGGGTGTAGCTATCAAACGCATCACTGCATTTTATATGAAGAGGCAGAGTTACCATCCCTGCATACCCGAAGAGGTTTTAACTGGTATTGTTTTATTTATAAGTCGATTTGCAGTCTTAATCCACATTATTTGTCCCTCAACTTCTCAAATTCCTAACTCAGCTCAAATTATTTGATGCACCTCAAAGTTCCTAGGGTTTGAACAGAGATAGGGAAATTTCTTTTTACATATAATGCCGCTCCTTCTTGGAATTACCTACAGGATACCCTAAAGCTTACCACGTTACCGTCACTAAATGAGTTTAAGCTACTTTTAACAAATTACATGTTTTATCCTTTTATAAATTATTGTTGTGATTTATGAATGTGTTTTTTTTATGTTTTTGTTGTATATTGTACAGTCATGCCCACAAATATTGGCAAATATGATCAAATAAGGCTGTGAAAATTAATCTGCATTGTTAATCCTTTCATCCTAACCCTTTCATTGGATAATAAGAATTTAAAATGGGGGGAAATATCATTATGAAATAAATGTTTTTCTCTAATACACATTGGCCACAATTAAGGACACCCTTTTATTGAATTTTTTTTTAAACCTCCATTTGCCAGTTTAACAGCTCAAAACTGTCTCCTATAATGCCTGATGAGGTTAGAGAACACCTGACAAGAGATCAGAGACCATTCCTTCATCCAGAATCACTCCAGACCCTTCAGATTCCCAGCTTCTCCTCTTCAGTTCACTCCTCTCAATTTCTGTAGGGTTCAGGTCAGAGGACTAGTATGGCTACAGCAGAAGCTTGGTTTTGAGCTCAGTGACCCATTTCGGTGTTGTTTTTGAGGTTTGTGTTTGGATTATTGTACGGTTGAATGATCCAAACATGGCCCATTATAAGATTTCTAACCAGTCACTTTTTGATTTTTTATCTGTTGGTATTTACTAGAATCCATGATGCCATGTGTCTAAACAAGATGTCCAGGACCTCCAGCAGAAATATAGGCCCACAACATCAAAAGTACAGCTGTATATTTCATTGTACACATGGGGTACTTTTTATCCCTGTTTTCACCAAACCCATCTTGAGTGTTTACTGCTAAAAAGCTCATTTTTAGTTTCATCTGATCATAGAAGCCAGTCCCATTTGAAGTTCCAGTCGTGTCTGATAACTGAATATGCTTTAGTTTGTTTTTGGATGAGCTAGGAGAATTTTTCTTGAAACCCTCCCAAACAACATGTGTTGATGTAGGTTCTGTTTGACAATTTTTTTAAAGATTTTCTGAACCAGAAACTCAACTACTTTCTGCAGTTCTCCAGCTGTGGTCCTTGGAGAGTCTTTAGCCACTCAAACTGACCTCCTCACCATGCATTAGGAAGATATAGACACACAACCTCTTCCAGGCAGTTTTCTAACATTTTCTGTTGATTGGAAATTCTGAATTATTGTCCTGATGTTGGAAATGGGAATTGTCACTGCTCTTTTCTTTAAGCCACTTCACCAATTTGTGAAGCTCAATCATCTTTTGCTGCACATCAGAAATATATTCTTTGGTTTTTCTGATTTTGATGGATGATTAAGGGCATTTGGGCTTTGTTTTCCCTCCACTTTATATTTCTGTGAAACAGGAAGCAATGGCTGGATAATTTCATGTTTATAATCATGCTGGAGTGCTCAAAATTGTGAATATGAATGGGAATATACTTCAGAGATATTTTACTCATAAGAATTTCTAGGGGTGCCAATAATTGTGTCCAACGAGTATTTGAGAAAAACATTAATTTCACAATGATATTTCCCCTCCGTTTTAAATTCTTATTATCCAATGAAAGGATACATTCTTGTGAATTTTTTAAATAAAAAATCAAAAGGATTAACAATGCAGATGAATTTTCACAGCCTTTTTTGATCATATTTGCCAAGGGTGCCAATATTTGTGGGCATGACTATATTTGTCGTATTTTGTATAACTGTATACTTTTACTATTTGTTGCTGCCTTCTTGGCCAGGTCACTCTTGTGAAAGAGATTTTAATCCCAATGAGTTTTAACCTGGTTAAATAAAAGAACTGAACTGAACTGATTCTGGTCTGAAAGGAATTGATATGCCTGAACAAAGCCCAGACCTGAAGCCAGCCTAACTTCTTTGGCATAAATTGGAATGGCAAACACAACCTCACTGCTTTCAAGAAGCCTGTTAGTTGGTATGAAAGCATGATTGTTTCAGTGATTTTGAAATTAGATTGTGAACATGACACAAGGTTACATGGAGGTCAGACGCTCACGTTGAGTTATGGGGCCTGGTTCATTGATCCGATTCATCACAAAGGTGCTCAGTAGAGCTTCTGGCCAGAGCCAATTAAGTTCTTCCACACATGACAGAGTTATTTTATTTCTACCTGCACCATACATTTAAGTCATTTTGTATAAAGACCCTCCTCAAACTGTTGCTTCAAAGTTGGAAGCACAGAATTCTCTAAAATGCCATTGTTTGATCTAGCATTAAGATTTGACATCACTGGAAGGGGATGTCCATATGCTTTTGGCCATATTGTGTACTGCACTTCCATGTTCAAGATATCTAATCCATTATGCATCA
The DNA here is from genome assembly GCF_023724105.1 of Carassius gibelio. Lineage (NCBI taxonomy): Eukaryota > Metazoa > Chordata > Actinopteri > Cypriniformes > Cyprinidae > Carassius > Carassius gibelio. The sequence continues at coordinate 20,483,252 of NC_068401.1, read as the reverse complement.
CGCCTCTGAGGGGAAAAACTTAGAGTGCAGTTCTCTTAAGAGACCTATGAAATATATACTCTTAGATGAGCATAAATATGCCAGCAATGTTTATTTTGCATTGGCCCAAGGGAAGAACACAAAGCTTTTTCTCCCACTTCCTTGATTGTCTGCTTGTAGTTTATCATCTTGACCCACCATTTCCATGCCGTAGTTTTCCCCGAAGGTCTCGGCAGAAGAAAAAAAATTGTGATGAATGTTTCAGCTGAAGCATAACAAGTTCTAATTTTGTTAAAACTTCTGACTGAAACCCCATTACCTTTCATACATCAGCATACTTGGTAACCGTACATGAATAATCCTTTTCTAAAACCTAAATTAAATATCACTAAAAATTAAAGAATGATTATTTAATGCATGTGCTAATCAAGAACTAACCTTAAGTATGACACAAAAATTAATCTGTAGATAATGACTACCCTGACAAAAAATTTGTTAATTAATGTGTTAATGTATTAATTCTTTGGTCTAAGTTTTCAAACAAAAATTCATAGGTCTCATTTTGTAGTTATGGTTCTCTAAAGTTGTAGTCTATATAAGTTCTTGATTAGTACATGCCTTTACTTATAAGTTCATACTGTATTTAAGTAATATATTAATAGATTGGTAGCTAATAAGTATATTAGTAGATGATTTATTTTCCTGTTTCCCTGTAGACAATTCATCAGCACAGTTGTGGATGTTTGAGTCTACATTCACGTTCACACAACTACGTTTGAGTTGTGCCAGGCAAAATATTTCCTATTCAGATGAGGTTTGCATTGTGGTTCTGTTATTAGAATGCCACATCCTTAGAAATGAGGACCTCTGAAATGCTTTCATAAGCATTTCATGTTAATAGCAACAGTATCTTCTTGCTGTTTGTTTTCTTTTTAACTGATTTATTGTTGCTATTATATGTTAATGTTGTATTTTCACTCTATTTAGTGTTCTTGGATTTTCAATTTATGGTTTGTGGTATTGTATGTGTAATGTTATTGCAATAATGTGCTTTTAAATTGAATTAACGAATTTAAAGAGAGTGAAGCAAACACATGGACATGTTGGGTCATTAAAGCTTAGGGTGCCTCCTGCCTGTCAAACATAAGCAGTTCAGGCACTGAGGTAGTCAATGTTGATATTTGCATTTTCAGACTGTGTTATGTTGTCTGTGTGAGTTGTAGTCTGGCAATGTCTGCTTCACAGACTTAAGTCCTTCGACAGATCCTCCACTATGTATTTATTAATTCTATATATGCATTTATTATTATTATTATTATTATTATTGTTTTTGTTGTGCCCCATGTTTTTCATTATATTCAGTGATGCAAATGTTAGTGGCACACCACATGTTTGTATTAGCCTTGTTGGTTGTGACATATTTGGATATTCAAAGTTTAGCCTTTCTGTGGGTTTGAGCAAAGGAAATGTGTAGCAGGTCTTTTCGTGTTGTCTTATGCATTGTGTATGTGTGTGTGTGTGTGTGTGTGTGTGTGTGTGTGTGTGTTTGGTCATGAGTGATTATATAAAGTAACACTCTAAACTAGACAGACAGTTATGGAATGCCTCATATAAGATCAGTTCAACAAAGAGCATCAAAGACCGTCATGTGCATTTCTGCTCTGACAACATGACCCTGATCTGGAGTGTTTTGCGCTCTGATTATGCTAACATTCATAGTTCATAATTCATAATTCATATTGCATAAATATCATTTAAAGCCACTTCTTTATTATTATTTCACAGTTCATAGTTTATGTAGAGTTACATTAGCCTGATACTTCAGTGTCATTACCTGCCCTCTGTTATTTACCTATGTTTTATTTAATTTATTAATACATTTTCTGATGTCCTCTCTTATTTGGCATGTTTTGTTGCAGTTGGGGAAGGCAGGAACTTGATTCCAATGGACCCGAATGGATTGTCTGATCCATATGTAAAACTCAAGTTGATTCCAGACCCTAAACATGAGACGAAACAGAAAACGAAAACCATCCGTTCTTCCTTGAATCCGGCTTGGAATGAGTCATTTACATTGTGAGTCGCAACATTTTATTACAGTCTAATATTTAGGATTAATATATAATTGGTGTTAGTTTTACTGTATGTGCATTAGCATTGTATTATTTATTGATTTTTACGTAACATGGTATTAATTGCTCTATAAAATACACTTCCATACAGGTATGTTGTATCATCAGTTTTAATATATGGCTTTTCTATAGAGTGACTTCCATAGAGAAGATAAGGTCCAAAGTTCAAATCATTTAATATATAATTGAATGGGGGCACATTTCATTATGTGACATGATATATACTATATTATGCTATTATTATCCATCCCCCATCCATGTACTTATTGGGTACTGTAAATAATTCTTTAATGAGCTGACTGCTGATGCTATTTCTATGGTGAGGAAGCAGCTAAAGTGATAAATTGTAGCAAAGAAAAGTAGAAGGACCAGCACCGTTTAGGTGCATACATTCAATCACATCTTATCCATTCAAACATATTTATGCAAATAACTTGGCTGTGAACAGAATAGATCGTCATAAGCACAGCAACTGATACAGTGATAAATCTGTACAGGTGGATGATGGTGACATTGTAAATAAAAATTAATTAATTAAAGGTACACTATATTAGTAATACTAATATACTTAAAAATACTATAGTACACTATAGTAGTAAGCAACTTACTATACAATTGAGGAGTACAATAAGCGATTGACCTTAAAACAGGAGTTTTTAGAGACTAAAACTTAAAAACTAAAACTTATTCTAAAAGTGATTTAGAATAAGACAAAACAAAGTTTGTATTTGTTATGTACTCGCTCATTAAATACATTTAGTTAATTAAAAAAATAATAATAATTTAATCTAGTGCACCTTTAAAATTCAGTAGCGAGGAATTAATATTTGTGGAAATGTTTGCTTTAAATGTTCAACAAATGTGTGTCATCTTGTGTTATTGTGTGCACATAAATTGGGCCTAAACCTTCATACATGAAGACAGTTTGATAGTCATATTATAAAGATGAGACAGCATTTAGGTGTGAGATCATGTTCACCTTTTGTAGGATTTTCTTTTGTGAACCTTTACTTACATTTACATTTATTCATTTATAAGACGTTTTTATCCAACGTGACTTACAGTGCATTCAGGCTATAAATCTTTTTACCTAACAACTTTATTGCAATACCCTCAATATTTTAAATACTTAGGCTGTTCGGTTTGTGTTTTCATGTTAATATTTACAATGAAATTGATATAGGTAATAGTTACTGTAAAAAAAATGTTTAGCTTCTCTTGAGTTTTCATCTGAATAATCTTGCCCCTGAGCAGCTGAAAAGCCCTTTTTTAGAATATGACAGGGAGAGTGCAAATGCAATGCTTCAACCTGGTCTGTGTGTGTGTGCGTGCATCTGTCTGTTTTAGTAAACTGAAGCCAACAGATAAGGACCGTAGGCTGTCTGTGGAGGTGTGGGACTGGGACAGAACCACGCGTAATGATTTCATGGGCTCTATGTCATTTGGTGTGTCTGAGCTCATGAAATCCCCAGTGTGTGGATGGTAAGGATTTGTCTCTTTCTCACTGACCCATGTAAGTATCTGACAGGAAAAAGGTTTGGTCACTCATTAAGAAGTCATTTCCTACTGTTATTAGATATGTCTGATTAGTAAAAAAAAAAACCTTTAAAGTACAATCTATTTTAAGCCTTCGGATGTTAGCTTTGTGTTGCAAAAAAAAAAAAGCCAATTTGATGTTGTTGTTCACATGATCTTTCCCAACACTGTATGTAAATTTAGATGTAAAAGTAGTGCAAAGATGCCAGCACACCACTGGAGATTATCTGGAGAAAAAAAAAAAAAAAAAAAAATATATATATATATATATATATATATATATATATATATATATATTGCTTTACAGACTCTATCTGAATGAATGAATCATTGGTATATAAACAGACCTGTGTGGACTTAAAATGTGCTTTGATGAATACGCTGTCATAACTTTTCCCTGTGATGCAGGTATAAAATGTTAAACCAGGAGGAGGGGGAGTACTACAGTGTGCCTATTCCAGATGAAAATGATGAAAATAGCGAGCTCCGAGAGAAGTTTGAGGTGACTCTCTTATTATCCTTATGTGCAAACCTCATAAACCTCTATTGTGTTTGTTTAGAAAAGCTATGTTTGACACAAATGAAAAAAGGAATTATGTTTGTGTCAAGAATTCAACCCGATGCTGAACAAATAATAAATTAGTCTGTGGCTCTGACTGAACAACTTTCTATTTCACAATTTCTATTCAACAATAAGCTCTGATGAATTAATCATAAAGAATGAGAATCAAATCATTATTCTAGAACAATTATTTTGTCTTCATTGACTACGTAGAATGAGCAGGTTGGCAAGCACCATCAATAAATTATTAGAGTGACCCTCAGGCCTAAAGACTAAAGAAACAGCAATTGTTTAGTGCGAAATACATTGGCATTACATCAGCAATAGCATTACGTAACGCAGGTTGTATATCTGTTTAACATGTTAGCTGGAGCAGATCTGTCAGTATTTTAGCTGTTGTTTTTGTGCATACAGTGCCATGAAAAGGTTTTTAGCCCCATTCCTGTTTTGTTTATTTTATTTTTTACTTATTTGTCACGCGTAAAAGATTCAGATCATCAAACAAATTTTAATATTGCACAAAGTTAATGCAAGTAAATACAAAATGCAGTTTTTAAATGATGATTTCATTTCTTAAGGGAAAAAAAACAACTTACCTGGCCCTACATGAAAATATATTGCCCCCTCCTGTTAAATCATGAAAGAACTGTGATTAACAACATTATTTTAGAAAGCTGAGTTTCACTAGCCACACCCAGGCCTGATTACTGCCAGATCTGTTGAATCAATAAATCACTTAAAAGAACGTGTCTGACAAAATGAAGCATGCTTAAAGAGCAACATATCATGCCGCGATCTAAAGAAATTCAAGAACAGAAGAGAAACAAAACAGTTGACATGTATCAGTCTGGAAAGGGCAACAACGCCTTATCCAGGAGGTCATAAAAGAATCCAGAACAACATCTAAAGAACTACAGGCCTCACTTTCCTCAATTAAGGTCATTTAGCCAACTTTTCGTGCTTTTGGCAGCGTGGGCACTTGCCAGATCCTGGTGGAAAATAAAATCAGCATCTTCAAAAAATAATTCTTCTAAATAATTCAAGTGTGACAAATATGCAAAAAAAAAAAAAAAAAAAAAACACAGGAGCCACTGTATGTAAGATCTATTGTTGCACTGTAAAACGTGATTAGGAGATATACATTTTCATCTTTAGATTTTCATCTGCTTGTAGCTTTCCTGAGACACATACTGTGGATGTTTGTGCACAGAAATACAGTATAGAGTTGCCTTGGAGCTGTTTTGTCTACGTGACTCATAAAACATTTAAAGCTAGTTGCGCACTAGATAAGAAATGTATTGGCACGTCAGTCACTATCGACTTTTAGAATCAGTTTTCTAGTAATAAATTGTTTTGCCAGACGATGGAAGTAATTTTTTTTTTTTTCATTTTAATTAGATGATGTTGAAATCCCACCACTATATGTCATCTTGTGCTTGATAATCTAAAAATAATCAAACCCACTTTTATCAAGAATTCGATTGACATGATCTATTGTGAGAAGCAAAGTGGAAACTCTACAGTTAGTTTCTGTTTACCTTTTGCAGGACAGCATAATTTAAAGCAATACAAGTGCTTTAAGGTTCATTGGGTGCTGTGGGTTGAATGTACCCATAGCCTTTTAAGCAGACAAAGGAATGGAATGGAATACATAGTAATATTATTTTGAGGCAAAGACTATTGAAAAATAAAATTTGATATAGGATTTTAATTGCCAAGCATTTCACTAGCTGATTTTTCCAAATGAATATTTCTGTGCATGGACATATTCTTTCTATGACAAATACATATCTCAAAGATTTAAGATTTAAGTCAGTTTATTGCAACACTTCATGTTTGAGCAATGCTTCTGTTGTTTTTCTTTCACAAGCTTCACTTAATTGTAAATCTAAATTCAGAGGCAGCTGCTTATTGTGCCCCTCTGTCATTTTTAATCGGTGTGTGTGACAGACCTCCGACTGAAGAGGGTGAGATTTCATCAAAAACAGTCGGCAGATGAGAAACTACATTTACAGAAATTACAGAAAAAGGTTGAAGGGTTGAAGCAGCCCTTGTCTCACAGTTGGCATCAATGAAGGACCTCTATTAAAGCATCAATGTCTTCATCATTCAGTATTTTCTGACTCATTGTAGAGTGTAACTATGTTGTAAATGGCATAGCACTGGGGGAGGGGGGTATCTCCCAGATGAAGTAGCTATAATTTGAAGAAACTGAAGATTTGAGATGTGAAAGCACATGCTTTATGAGTCTTTCAGCTTTTTTTCGGACCCACTTTATATTAAGTGGCCTTAACTACTATGTACTTACATTTTAATTAATAATTTAGTACAATGTACTCATTGTGTACATACATGTTTTTACATTTTACTTATATTTTTTTAAAAACTACATGTAATTACACCTGTATTTAATTTCTGTAATTACATTTATAATTACACTGTTGACCCATACTTTACACCTTAACCCACCCTTAAACTTACCCATACCTCCAACCCTCTCCCTAACCTTACCCCTATCCCACCTAAATAGCAGCAAAAGTGCTTTACAATACAATGTGAACACAATAAGTACATTGTACTTATTTTTTATGTAAGTACATAGTAGTTAAGGCCACCTAATATAAAGTGGGACCCTTTTTTCTTATTAATGACGTCTCAAATAACTTTCAGCTGGACTTCAGGTCAGCCTCCATCACATTATTGTTAGGGAGTTTGATCTTTGTTGGCAACCTTAATAAGCACATTCCCCCTGAGAACAGCTAACTTCATGCCATCTTGATCCAGTCAAATCTGCTGCATCACAAAACTTGCATCTTCATGAGTATCACTTTGTGCCCCTAGCTGTAATGGCTCCGCTAACAGATTGAGGTCTTACTCACCTTGTCTTTACCACTGTAGAGACACAGTGTAATATGTTTTCCACCACTAAATAATCATGAAGTTGTTCACACCAAAGCATTTACATTACATTTAGCAGACACTTTTATCCAAAGCAATTTGAGGACAATAGAAACGATCAAAACCAACAAATGTCATTACATTTCAAGGAACCCAGTGCTCTGGCTTTTTTTTAATTCCTGACCACCGAATTGAAGTGCTCAAAAGCTGTTTAACAACACAGAAGGATGAAGAAGGATCTTCACTTCAGCGAGTCCTTATAGAGGCATTCAGTCTTTGCTCTGGTGTTTCTCATCACTGGAAAGGAAAGAAAGGAGGAAAGGAAAGGAGGGAACTTGTGGGGCAAGTATGGTGACCCATACTCGGAATTTGTGCTCTGCATTTCACCCATCCAAGTACACACACACATACACACACAGCAGTGACCAGTGAACACGCAATAGGCAGCCAATGCTGCGGCGCTCAGGGAGCAGTTGGGAGTATGGTGCCTTGCTCAAGGATCTCATCTCAGTCACGGTATTGAGGGTGGAAAGAGCATTGGACATTCACTCACCCCACCTACAATCCCTGCCGGACTTGGGACTCTAACCTGCAACCTTTGGGTTACAAGCCCAACTTTCTAACCATTAGGCCACAACTGCCCCCTGTCATTCTACAGCTGATCTAGAGTTAAAAGGGTTTTTTCTGTAGCCATTACAAACTTGCTTGACAGATATTTTCCATATATACCATCTCGTCGGACACGTCACTGTTAGGCAAACAACTTCATCACAATCAAACTCTGACTTCTAGAGCTTCTTGTTTGGACAACTTCCCTTTTAACCCAAGCTATGCCCTAAAAAGGACCTCTGAAAAAATCTGATATTCTTCAATGAAAAATATATTCTCCACTGCTGTTGTAGTTTGACATCAAGGCCGTCCAGTCTAGCTTGCAGAGAATCTTGGCTTGCAGACTGACTTCTGCATGCTGTGATGGAAAGAACTTAATCTGCCTTGGGTAACGGCATGGGCACTACCCAGAATTCATCAAGAAGGCAGATTTAGAATGAGCCTTGTTGTGTATGTCTAGTTATAGGACATTGGCAGGAAATGCAGATGATGCTTCAAATGGATTATGTTTTTTTGGGCTTTAGATTAATGGACTTTAATCTGGGTAGATACAAAATTACTATTATTATTTCATTTTTATTTTTTCGCAAATGTTAGCCATAAAGTCTGGACAAAGGGTTGTAATGTGTTCGACTTAGTTGAAGTGGCGCAACATTGAAAATATGTTTTACCAAAGAAGTTCATGGTGGGCAACTTTGACAAACATTATGTGAAATTTAACCTTAATATAATTAAGACTGTGCAACCTGTTGAATAGACGTGCATTTGTGCAATTTTCTCCATAACAGCCTCATTTTCATTCACATGACAGAAAATGTGTTCCGGCTCCATCTTAACTGCATATGGGATTCCAAGTGCATCGTAAGTTTTTCTTTAGTTCTGGCTTGTTTTTACAGCTTGTTTTTATTGTATGTCTGTGTGCAGAAAGCCAAATTGGGTCCAGGCAAAAAAAACATCACCACTTTGGATGACAGTGGGTCCACTTTACCCTCAAGGAGTCTGGATAGTGTCAAGCTCACAGACTTTAATTTCTTGGCAGTATTGGGAAAAGGCAGTTTTGGAAAGGTGAGTGCCCAATCACAATTAGATGTATTAATAATTGCATAGCAGTTTTTACTCACAATTGTACAATTGGTACTCCGATATGGAGTGTGTATGGTAGTGTTTATGGAGCCCAGGATATTGTGCTTATGACTTCCTGACGTTCTGTTTAAATTTTTTAAATTTCCTAAATTTATTTCACTTTTTTTTTTTGACAATTGCCATTATCTACATTTTAAAAGGCATTCTTACTTTTAATTAATTTACATTGATTGTTAAATCAACTGAATTGTAATCTTTTAATCATAAGTGTTGTAAATGATTGCTTTTTTTACCCATACATTTAACCATATTAATACCAGCATTTATTTGTTTTTGTTTTTATTGTTGTTTAAAATATATACTGTAGAAATGTTTTACTGTGATTTTGGATGCTTCCTTTCTTGGCTTGGTTTTTCTGAAAAATGGGGCTAACCTAGTAGAATAAAAAATACAATTAAAAATAAAGATGTGTTTTCAAAACAGCTTAGGTAAGACAAAAGAATGCTTTTTCTTTCTCTGTGAAATTTAGTACATTTTAGGTTTGATAATGACCCTCACTGGCAGTTTGAGGTTTTGCTATTCTCCATACTCAGGTGATGCTGGCTGAGATGAAGTCTTCTGATGAACTATATGCTATAAAGATCCTGAAGAAGGATGTGGTCATCCAGGATGATGATGTTGAATGCACCATGGTGGAGAAGCGGGTTCTGGCTCAACAGGACAAACCACCATTCCTCACCCAACTCCACTCCTGCTTTCAGACTGTGGTGAGGAACTCTCTCCATAAATTAACATTTATGCATTTGGTAGTCATTTCTACTCAAATAATTTACTTTCCATTCTCTGGTAATCAAACCCATGATGATCTAATGTTTTTGCAAGATTTGTATCTTTATCAGTCAAATATTCTGTAACTAGACACAGTTGGACTAGTAGACACAAAGGGTACTTTGTACTGATTTACAAGGGTATATCAACCATTATAGAAAATATAAAAGCATGTCTGGGGAGATAAACCTCTTGAATACAAATTTAATAATTTAGTAAAGTAAAGACTAGTAAAAGCTAATAAAAAATTTAGCCAGCCATACATAACTACCAACTGAAAACAAACAGAAGCCTCTGTTAACAAGTCGTTATGGCTGTGGGCTAAATGGTAGTCCCACTAATGGCACTCACAAACCAAACATCCGCCTTTCTGCACATCAGAGTCTCTTAGAAGGATTGAATACAAAAACCATTCACTGTTTTTTGTTAATGTTCTTTGGCAACTGAAATAGACTTTTTTTGCAAAATGTAGGCCCAACGTAAATATATAAATTTGGTTCCCCAGCCAAATGTATTTGCGTTATTTTATTAGAAATATGTAAAGACATAAAGGGAGCAAAATATATTATACTGTAAAGCAGCATAAATAAAGCTAAATAAAAAATAGGCCAATTACATAGATTTGAAATGTTTTTACAGTTGGAGTTTTTAGAAGTTTATTTTTTTCTCATATTTAAAATGGTTTCCATAAATCAACAACATCAGTCAAGGTTGGCGCAATGAGAAAAACATTACAAATAAGGCATGTGCTGCATCCAATGGGGGCGTAATTACTGATTATAATGACTTATGCTGTCTTTATATGCGTTGCGTTGTGTATCACACTGTGTAAACATAAACAGTAACGAGGACTACTCTACACTGCTCAAAAGTTGCATTTAAATCATCAGTGCCAAATTCGGTAGGACTTTCTATGAAGCCTGTATTTATAATATATTGTAAGGGTATTTTTAAGGCATTATAATGAATGCATAATGCATTATAAAAAACCTTATTGTATGTTGTATCATCTCATGGATATTCATAATAACAGTTTTAATATATTAGAATTTTTTGTTATTTGTGGTTATAGTGCCAGATGGTGCTTGCAAAGTTGGAACTGCCCCACTTTATAGAAACAGCCTTTGTGCACAGACGTCAGTCCTCTGTAAAATGCGCTGCACACATCTGAATATTTGGGTTGAACTGTTCTGGAACATTAGAACACTTCCTCGCCTGCTCGATAGCACTGCAGATTCACCACAGCGGTGAGGGATCTTCAGCAGCGCGTCCCTCCTTCTCCCGGGTTTCGGAACCAATGTAACGATGAAAAACTCCATAATTATCGGGAAGAAGAAGGCGGGAACCGGCGGACAATTAAACTTAATCTTTAATTACAAAATAAACAAAAAACAGCACAGCAGCCCCTCACGGACGACTGCCGCGCACAAACAAAATCAAAACATAAAATAACCCCCAGACCTGGTCTTCTCTCGTCCGTCACTGACGTCACTCCTGTTTTACATCCTTCCATCTCCTCTGTGGGACTTGAGACCGGTGGGTCGAGCAGGTGTCGCTTATTTCCAATCACTCCACTGGCCTCACCCCGTTCCCATGGCTCTCGGCCCCGCCCCACTCGTCACACACTGATTTGTAGTTTTGTCCTCTTTTGGAAGGCCAAACAAAGTAGTTTCGCTTTCACAACGAAACACACATAACATGGCAGTGGCGGCAACAAAGGTGATACAGCGAGAATCAAAGTAATGCCTTCATTCTTTGCTTAAACATTTGGGCGGTGTTATAAAAATCTTCCCACACAGTGACATAGACATGTGGGGGCATGTTTAAATGAGGTTAAAAAATGCTATTGCTATTGCTACCATGTTTGGTTAAGAAACATCTCCACAAACTGTCTTTTCAACTACACAGTATTATTTTTGTCTTTCAGTCATTCATATTATCACAGAAACACTGGGGTGAAAGTTTATAGTTCAGATATAAACACTGATGTCTATGGCAGCGATCAAAATGGAGCAAATCCCCTTTTAAAAGTAACTGCACATCAAATAACGTTTGTGTCGATGGCATTGTTTCTGTCTTAAAAATATATGTCAATGAATTCATTATTTATTCAAGAACATTTTTAAATAATACTGATTCATCCAGTAATGAAACAAGTAAAGTAGATTTATGAGTCGTTGAATCATTGTTTCAAACATTTTTTTTTAAATAATTGTAATATTAAAAATTGGTGTATTAAATATATTATATATACACTACCAGTCAAACATTTTTTTGAACCGTAAGAATTACAAGTTTTGTGTTTTTTTTTTTTTGTTGTTGTTGTTTTATATATTTATATATATATATATATATATATATATATATATATATATATATATATATATATATATATATATATATATATAAAGAAGTCTCCTGCTCACCAATCCTGCATTTATGTGATCCAAAGTACAAGAAAAACTGTAACATTTTGAAATGTTTTTACAATTTAAAATAACTGCTTTCTATGTATGTATTTTAAAATGTAATTTATTCCTGTGATGAAAGGTGAATTTTACTCCAGTCTTCAGTGTAACATGATCCTTCAGAAATCATTTTAATATTCTGATTTGCTGTTCAAAAAACATTTATTATTATTATTATTATTATTATTATTATTATTATTATTATTATTATTATTATTATTATTATTATTATTATTATTATGCTGAAAATAGTAATTATAAATAGTAATAAAGTCAGCTTTCTTTGATAAAAATTTCAGAAGAACAACATTTATGTGAAATAGAAATATTTTATAAGAAACGTCTTTATCGTCACTTTTGAAAAATTTTAAGGATTCATCCTAAATAAAGGTATTCATTTATGTAACCCACCCTCCTAATGTTACAAAAGTTTATTTTAGATAAATGCTGATCTTTCTATTCATCAATGAAACCCAAAAATTTACTCAAGTGTTTTAAATACTGATAATGATGATGATGATGATGATAGTAATAATAATGTTTCTTGAACATCAAATAAGCATATTAGAATGATGATACTGAAGACTGGAGTAATTATGCTGAAAATTCAGCTTTGATCACATTAATAATTTATATTTTAAATATATATTACAATAGAAATTTTAAATTGACACACATTATTTTGTTTACTTCAGAATCGATGGAGAATCGTGATCTCTGTTTGAGACAAAAAAAAATTTGATTCTCAATTTATCCAGAATTGTGCAGCTCTAGCATGGACGAGTCTTAACTTTTTACAAAGAATATCTCTTTGGGTTTGAGACTTTAGTCTTTGCAAAGTTAGGGATCTTATCTATTCACAAACAGCTTGTAACACTCCAAAGAGAGTGAAAAATTTTAAATTGTATCATAATTTGACCCCTTTAAACAACAGAAGTGTATTTTCAATGTGTTAATATTACCTTTGCAATATGTTGAAATTAAAGTTTATCTGAACAGTTTTCTATGTTGTTTTTTCTATGTTTTTGTCATAGGATCGTCTGTATTTCGTGATGGAGTATGTTAATGGTGGTGATCTGATGTACCACATTCAGCAAGTGGGCAAATTTAAGGAGCCACAAGCAGTGTAAGCCAATCTCTCATTGTGTTTATGTCTTCAGTAGGTATATCTGGGTTTGGACTTTAAAGATTAAGATTAAGGCTTTTAGATTGAGGTGAATTTATGTAAAATAATCTGCTTGTTGCAGGTTCTACGCTGGAGAGATTGCTGTTGGGCTTTTTTTCTTGCACAAGAAAGGAGTCATATACAGGTAGGTTTGCGACCTTCAGAAGAATTAAAATAAGGGACACAAACCTCAATAGTTTCAAAGTGTAATGTATTTGGCTTTAAAGGGACAATAAGTAACTTTTTAGGTATTTTATTATCTAAAATCAATATTTTTATTCATAAATATGCCCTCAATGGTGTACAAATACCTATGCCAATGTTTAAACTAATCCTTGTAAATGAAGAATTTATTATCTTTATATACATGGGACGGGTAGGTTGACGGAGGCTTCCATGTAGTTCCGCCATCTTGCAAAACTATAATAGCAGAGAGGGACAAAAAGTACTAAGCCAACGCGTTTCCACAGCGCGTTTTCGGTCAGAGCCAGAAACGCAGGTGCAGAGCAGTGAGAGGCGCTTGAAACTGCACCGGCAATTTTAAAAGTCTGGATTGCATTCTTATTATGGACCATACATATGCCGCGCCACAGGAGAAGAAAACATCGTCGCCAAAACAGTCAAAAATAGAACGTAAAAGGAAACGTGACCGTAGATTACAGAAAACAAGAGTTAATGTCGGGGAAGCTTTTTCTAGGTGGAAAGAGCTAATGCTTGATAAAGATTTCAAAAGAGACGCTGAAGTGGCCAGTTTTCTTCTCGACAGGTAAGTCAGTGTTACAGTCTATATTATAATATTTTTTTTATATCTAACAATGCATATAATTCAGAAAATATAACGAATAAATTAGACATAACTACTAATTACAATATTTCATGTTTTCCACAGTCAGTAATTCATACTGTAACATTCGTTTGTTAGTTGTCATGTTGCAGTTTGTTTGAAATAACACACCTGTTCACCTGAAGGAAAACTCGACGAAGTGCTATTAGAATACATCCTGTCAAAGCTTTTTGGTACATATCGCCTACCGTAGATGCAATGCGCATTTGAAAAAGCGAGGCGCTGGAGAGCAAAATTAGTTTGAATGCAAAATACAATTTCACCACTAGATGGGAGTAATTCCTACTCAGTGTCCCTTTAATAAGCAGATTAAAATTAAAGCAATAAAAATAAATAAATAAACAAACAATGGTACAAACAAGGTATGGACCGTATGAGACCAAATGTTTATTTTTTATATTTGTTTATTATTCGTATTTTATATTACTTTTTACACTTACTTGTCTTTCCACTAAAGAGTCCAAATAGTGTTACTTCATGAAGGTCCCATTTTAAAGAAAATGCTATGTGAATTTACATTTAAAGGAAAGTGCACATTATCTTGACAGATAATAATTGAATTATATATATATTGATTATTTTTTATTTTTTTACTCCAATAACCTGAATTTCAAGTTATTTGTTACGGGGTCGATGAGACAAGAGTCGTTTAGATCCATTTCTTTATTGGTAAACAAATACAGGCAGGCTCGAATCAATAGCAAACAGGTATGGCATAGGCAAAACACAAGAATAGTCCTCGATTGAGCATGGGTTCATGATCGGTGAACAGTATCCGGAGGGCAAGACGAAAGGGGAAATACTGGAACACGAGCAATTGTCAGGGTGAGGTGCAATCACAGTCCAAAACAGCAGGCAAAAGGGTCAATCCAAAGTATACGAGCAAGAATCAAAAACACGGAAAGGCAAGGCAAGACTAGGCTAGGCTAGGAACACTGACAGTGGCTAGTAGAATGTGTGATTAGGGGAGTGACTGATGGGAAACATACTGTAGTTTGAGGTGATGTGTAACAGTCTGTGTGTTGTGAGAGTCCGTAGTGGTGTAGTGTAAGAATGTCCATGTGGTGGCTAGTGACCTCTGGTGGTGCCTGGACAGAAGGGCAGGCACCAGATTCCTAGCATTATTTTACATTTTTAGACAGCTGGAAAGGTCATTTATGTCTCTGTTGTATTAAAGAATATCATATTAACCTATTTGTAAAATGTGCTAAATATTGCAATGACTCATTTCAAATAACATGAATAAAATACCAAATCACTATTTAAGCTCAACCTTCAACCAGTAATTCGCTTAATTCTGTCTCTCTTTGGGAGCTATACAAAGTTATTTGGCTTGTTTTTCTTTGAGCGACTAAATTGGCCTAGGGAAATAAAGCAAACTGATGAGTTGACGTCAGCAGGAATAAAAGAGACAGAGTCTTTGTTTCAGGGGAAAAAACTGCACTTGCTTTTACATGAACTAAAATGAATTTCCATTGTGCTTATGTGTGGAGTTTGTTTAGATGTAATATATAAAAAAAAAATTATATACAATTATTTAAACAGGAAGGCAAACATCTTTTCTGTGTAACCCCATACGGGAATTTTCAGAATCACCGTCTATAGTGATGTACTGTTGTGTTATTTGTTATCACTTTCAGGGATCTGAAATTAGATAATGTCATGCTGGATGCAGAGGGTCATATTAAGATTGCAGACTTCGGTATGTGCAAGGAGAACATTGTGGAGGGTGTGACCACCCGTACATTTTGTGGAACGCCAGATTACATTGCTCCAGAGGTAAGTGACAGAGTGTTTAAAAAAAAAATAAGAGACAGCATCTATTTAGTCTTCATTGAGCCATATGAATTCCAAATGACTCCCTATCGGTTGCGGCAAGTGGTTGATTTTTGACTGAAGTGTAAAATTATACTTAAAGGGTTTGTTCACCCAAATATTAAAATTATGTCATTAATGAACGAGTTGATCTTTCGTTTGTTATCTGGCTCGGCTCGGTGTTCATCTTCAGTTCTCTCTTCACAGCAGTTCAGTCAGTTTACTGTTTGAGTAAATTAATTACTCCGGAATATTGGTTAATTTTAACTAAGAGGGAGAGTCAGCCACATTAAAAAAATTAGCAGCTTAAGTCATTTGTGGATTAATGCTTATTGAAGATGCGAACCGTTTCAAAGATTCAGTTCAATTTGGTGAACAGGTTCAAGAAGATCCGGTTACATCAAATGATTCGTTCGCGAACCAGATATCAATAAACTGCAGTGCTGTGAACGGACTCAAAACAGACCCAAAAGAGAAGACAATGCTGAATAAAGTCGTAGTTTTTGCTATTTTTGGACCAAAATGTATTTTCGATGCTTCAAAAAATTCTAACTGACCCTCTGATGTCACATGGACTACTTTGAAGATGTTTTTTATTACCTTTCTGGACATAGACAGTATATCGTACACACATTTTCAATGGAGGGACTGAAAGCTCTCGGACTAAATTTTAAAATATCTTAAACTTAGTTCCGAAGATGAACGGAGGTCTTATGGGTTTGGAACGACATAAGGGTGAGTCATTAGTGACATAATTTTTATATTTGGGTTAAATCACCCTTTAAGTAACTATTTTGCCTTCTTATTTCAGATGCTACTGCCACATGCTACATATTTTTACAATTCTAATTCAGGAGCAGTGACTTCATTTAATGCTGTCAATCATTATTCAAAACTTTATAAACAGCTGCTACCTCCTGATCATGACATTTCTTCTGGCATTTGGCCACACTAATTTGATCATATTTTTCTATAGACACCTTTCAGAGGTGCTCTCAAGCAGAAGTTGTCATAGTTGGGAAAACTTAGTTTTGAATAGTTTTGAAGAGAAACAACAACAAATATATTTTTCTGCTCTAATAGCAAAATAATTAATCCACAATGGCATATTTATCACTTTACAAAAAAGGGGAAAATATAGAGAGAATGATTACATTGGTCAGAAAAGAGAAAGATGTCAAATTTGACATCAGTCTCTTAACAACTGTAGTAGAAACTAGTTTTCTGTACATTACATAAAAAAATGGAAACCACCAATTTTCAGTGCTTTCTTTCTTCCCTTTTTTCTTCATACAGATCTTTTCATATTCAGAGCAGAGCCTAGTGTGAAGCTCTTAACTTTTCTTCCCAGAGCAGGCCTTAGCATGAAGATGCCTCCACAAGTGACACATAAGCTCTTACAATGCAAGTTATCTTGGGCACATCAACACTTAATTTTGATTACCTTTATCTGCTTTAACATCCTCAGACACACATCTTCTCTCTCTTTTTCTTTCTCTCTCTTTCTGTTTTTTTTTTTTTTTTTCTCCACCAAATATTTAAACTGTAGTGGCATGACATGACAGTGGGTGGCAGAGTTGTCTCCTACAGGAATTAATTAAAAGTCATGCTATAAAGGCAACCACAATGGTTTTCGGACTTCTTTACACATGAAAAGGCAGACCCTTTGTATCTATATTTTGCTAAACAAACCCTCCCACATAACCAGACCTAGATTACTGGTGAATTTTTGAGAAACTAAATCAGTAAGTGTAGCAGTGGCAGTCAAAGTTTGTATATTAATGTCCTTGTCATCCTCATAATATTCTTACCAGCTCTATGACTAGAATCTGTGAGGGGGTTTTACTAAAATTACTAGAAATCAAAGCAACAATAAATTAAAGTCAAAATAATGAGAATAAAATAGTCATGAGTATTACGCTGTAGCTTTTTTTTTGTTATTAAACACTGTTTCGTATGTGTACAAGCAGATATACTGTAGCATATGCACAGTTTTGCTTTCTGAAGCTGCAAAATTAAAATAAAAGAGTGTGTGTATTTGTGTGTATATTAATGGACATTTGTCCTCCACCCTTTTTTGAGAGGATTACTCTCTCTCTTTCTGTCTCTTTTGCTGACCTTCATATTATGCAGGGGTAATGCGTGTTATCTGGGAACATCTTGCTGCATGTTAATTTGAGTGTAAAGTATGTCAAAGGTAGAGCAGCAGTAACACACATGGCTAACCGTATAATTGTAACATTTGTTTTCTTAGTGAAGACTTCCCAATGAGTTCATAAAATAAACTAATTAAAAATTTGGTCTGTTTCTTGAATTGTGAAAATATTGTTATATGTTTATTTTTTCTCCTAGGTAATTGTTTAATCTGAATTTGACATTTGCGCTGCACTCCTCAATTAGCCTATGTGTATATGGGATGTGTAGTTACGATTAGGGATAGGATTTATTTAGTGTGTGTATGGTCCTCTGTATTTTGTAATAGGAGATTTAACATCCAGAGCCACGAACAAAACCTTGAGCGGCTACAGCCATGATCTAGAACTGTCACATAGTGTTAGTGTGATGTCAAATACAAACACACACTCACTGAATGTGATGTGAACTGCATCAGCCAAGAAAGCTGACTGCATGCTGTATAAGCTGGGTGAAATTTTGTAATATACGGCACAAAAAAGTGTGTTTTCATTATTAATATTTTAAAGTCACACCCTCATACTTTCTTACAGCTTCAGTTGCATTCTTGCTTGGTTTATTAAACAAAATAACATTTTAGGTTTTGTTGTACATCTGGGACCCATTCCTGTAAAAGAATTACTAAATTCAGTGCTTTGAAAAATTAAGTACACAGTATGGTGATATACTGTACCAAGGTCATATAATTTAACAAATACCAATATTATCTAAAAAGAATATGTCTTACCTTACAAGAGTTTGTGAATAAGTTTTGTTTATTTGGTGTTTAAATATTTTGACTGGAAAACAAAAAATACAATACAGTATATTTTTAAAATGTATTTTTAGTGTAGATGTGTGCCTCCAGATTGGATGGCGATTATGGGAAAAACTGTATTCTGGAACAGTAGGGATATCTTGGTTGCTAGTATGCTAAACTTTAATAGTAATCGGTAGGGGGGGTTGTGCTTTTTCTTTTCAGATAATAGCTTATCAGCCTTATGGCCGTTCTGTGGACTGGTGGGCTTATGGTGTCCTGCTGTATGAGATGCTGGCGGGACAGGTGAGTACAGATGTGTACAACCATCAAGTCCTAAACTGTCGAATGTTACCTTCTGGCAGTATTAAAATACAGGTGTAGCTTTGTTGTTATACAGTTTGTAGTGGTATGTGCTTGTTTACTTTTAAACATAATTTAACAGAAATGATCCACATATGATATTGACACCAGCTGTTGTACCCACAGATGATCTCTGGGTAAAAATACACATCTTCTCTTCACATCCACAACAATTTATTTTCATAAATTGAAATCAAACATATAGTAACATTTGTCAGCGAAATATCATGGTACTTCATAATATACTAAGATGCACTTTTATAGTATTTAAATGGTACTATAATGTCCTTTAAATTAAGTTTGTAACGATACTGGTATGACCATATTCCATGATATAAACATGTACGATTATCATACCGTGTACCGTGCTTATCTACGATATTGGGAGAAAATAACAGACACAGAATCTCACCTGCACCTAGGCAACACCTTTTCCACTTAAGTGTTCTCTTGCTCCACCCACACGTACAGCGGAGACAGAGGCCATTATCTCTAATCTCTATCCCACATTAAAATATGAGTTCAAACTGGCACTAGTATGGGAATACTTTTTATATAGAACAGACGAATGCTTATTTGTCCTCGAGGGTAGACACAGTTTGCAAAAACTGTGGTCTGAAAGTGGCCGCATCAAACATGTTTACTTATTAAGAATATCGTCCCTTCATGCACATACAGCTATGTCCCATTTATAACTTAAGATTAAAGCATTACGATTTCTGTGATGCGGAGTGAATCCCAGAATCCAGTCATTACAATGAATTTACAGTAGCTAGCTAAAATGGAGATGTCTCATAAATGTGCGATTTGATGGATTGATGAATGAATCAAAAACAAAGCTGTAAAATAATGACAAAAGCACTGCTATATAAATATATAGGCTAATCTGTTTGTTGTGCATGTCTCTCTGTGAAAGAGCAGCGTTGTGTCGTGTACTACATACTCAAGTATGTGCCGGCATGGCTGAAAGTGCCAGGTTTAACAGTGCCTGCTGTCTCACTATCTGAGGACATGAACACAAACACTGAGAGCCTCACTGAGAGAACAATTAATAATAATTTCATCATTTTACTTGAGGAAACCACCGTCAAAAAATATATATATTCTGTGTGTCAAAGCTCTTCACTACAACCTGTTAAAATAGAAATCTGCTTTTTAACTGGAAGAAATTGACAGAAATTACGATTGTACTATAATGTAGCCTTACATAAACATTTTTAAGGAATATATATTTTTCCCCTCATTTTGATTTAGTAAATCTCTGTTGTGCAGCCCTTTGCGAAAACACAAAAGAGTAAAGGTTTTAAAACATTAATTAAATGGTTTAATTTTTATGCAGTATATTTGTATTAAATCATAAAAGTACAGAATCTATATATAGAAACCAGAATTTATTAATTTGTATGTAGAATTAATGATAAATATAAGTTATTAAACTAATAAATTATCAGTGTTTCTTGTTTTTGCTTTCAAACATTTGTTCAACCGAAAAAAATAAAATAATTGTTTAATACCGTATACCGTGTAACTGTATAACCATGATATTTTCTGAGATGATTATAATACCGTGAAAATATACCGTTACAACCATAACGATACCAACATTTATACTAAGGTGCCATTTAATGCTTGAATCTGATTGGCTGACGAACGTTCCGAGGTGTGCAGTTATTTTCTGGAAAACGCACGGCGAATGTACAGTAGTTCCAGGCAGCTCTCTTGAACGCATTACAGTTTCATATCACTTTGCATAGTAAAACTGTAATAACGGTCACGCAGTTTGCACAAAAAGGTGTTGTCAGTGCTGCCCTGACGATTTTATCAGTTAGCCTATATAGTTTAGCAACTTAAAGGTTACACATGACACTTCTCACAGCTCTCTCTCTCTCTCTCTCTCTCTCTCTCTCTCTCTCTCTCTCTCTCCTTCTCATACTGCGTCTCTGTCTCTCTAGCTCTCTTTTTAGGAACTTCATTAATAACTACATTAGAATGACATCAAAGGCTTAAGCCTCTATTACCAGCTTTAAAATTATATTAATTAATTAATATCTGATCTATGTTTTGAGGTATGGTAACCGTAGTATAAGCTGAATAATTGACCCCGGGCCCTTAAATTACTAGAAAAATGATGCACACCTGTTGCCACATTGTGCAAGATTTTAACTACTGACATATCAGGATAAATGCTTAATAATATTAATTTTAATTTCATTTGGAATTTTTTTGTTTCTCTTCTCAGCCTCCATTTGATGGTGAGGATGAAGATGAACTTTTCCAGTCCATTATGGAGCACAATGTCTCCTACCCTAAATCCATGTCCAAAGAAGCAGTTTCCATCTGCAAAGGGGTAAGTTATGTCACATAAAAACACAATTTTCTAGGTTGTAGAGCCAAACTGAACCAGTACCAGGAAAACCAGGAACAGGATTGCTCTCTAGTTGGTTGATAACAAGGAACCAAAATTCACTAGTACATTATTTGGTAACACTTTAGAATAAGGTTCAATTAATTAGTGTTAGTTATTTAATTCTTTAGTTAACATGAACTGAGCAAGAACAATCCTTCTAGAGCATTTAATAATCTTAGTTATTGTTAATTTCAATATTTACTAATGCATTATTCAAATCAAAAGTTGTGCTTGGTAAAATTAATGAATACACTGTAAATAAGCATGAACTAATGAACTGTATTTAACTAACTGTATTTTCAATAACTAACATTAACAAAGATTATAAATACATTAATAAATGTATTGTTCATTGTTAGTTCATGTTATTTAATACATTAGCATAAACTAATGGAACCTTATTCTTAAGTGTGACCCATTATTCTTCTATTTTAATCTTTAATCTTTGCCTTTAAAATAGTTGAAGTCTTCTTGATTTAATAGTTACAAACTTTGCATTCTCTAGAAAAATGGATGTATGTTTTCTGAAACCAGAAAGCAAAAGTTTAGGAGCTCATTTCATACCTGACAAATGAGCAGGATATATCTCCAAAAAAGACAGCTGAGTCATTCTAAAAACCAGGTCATTAGGTTCCAATGAATCCAAGATAATTACAGAATGACATTTGATATCTTAAATTAAATTAATTGAATGTTACTCATATATATACAGTATAACAAAAACATTTATTTTGTATTGTTATCACTTCTTGTTATTCCTCATATAACATTAATCTGCTCAGAAATTCACTGCCCATCAGAAATTCACTGCAGGAGCTGATTCAATTGAGATAAAAGCACACAAACCACGGTTTAATTTTTAATAAAAGTCTCATCGGTGTTCAGGTTTTGTTCGCTGTGCATGCAGTGTGTTGTTATTAGATTCAACTTCAGTCTGACTGAGACCAAAACTTAAACTATTTTGCCTTGCCAGATTTTTAGAGTGAGAGTGAAATAGACCTTTTTTTTCTCTCTTTTTTTTTTTTTTTTTGACCACTTTGGTAAATCAGAAATATGTTATTTTCATTATTTTTATTAACTAACATCAATGAAGACATGAATAGATTTCTTACTTTCACTTTAATATAATTTCCAGAACATCTCTCAATATTTTAGTTTATGAGATTCCTGTAAGCTACATCCCTGACAAACAAGAAAAACTCTGGCAGTGTCATGGTAAAGTGATGGTATCAGTTGGCACAACCATAGTTCTAAATCAACCTGTCCTCCAACCAATACGCTTGTATATGTCGTTTGTCTGGGCTGTCTTTCTGTCAGTGCTAGAGGTGTAAGTTAATCTGTTTTCATTTGTGTGTGTTTTGAAATCTGTGTGTGTATCTTATAAACTATAAACACCTACTAATGAATACATAGTTGCTGTCAGAAGCTGACCTAGAAAAGCCTGGGACTATAGAGGGATAATTAATTAGAAATGTATCTGAAATCAATTCTCCTGGCAAATTAAAGTCACTGTTTAATAATAATAATAATAAATAAAATATTTTCTCTTTAGTTAACAGGCTGTTAAAATGAGTGCTACTTAGAACCAAATAGCTGTAGGAATTACCAAAGTTGGTAAAGTTCTTTGCATCTGTGAAATATTCGGTAATGCTTTAATTTAAGGACCAATTTTCACAATTAACCAGTGGTTTATTAGCATTGATATTACTAGCATATTGGTTTTTTATTAGTACTTATAAAGCACTTATTAATGTCTTATTCTGCATGCCCATATTTTAGATTCCTTAATCCTACCCTTATACCTAAACTTAAATGGTAACACTTTAGATTAGGGACCAATTAATAACTACCTTAATAAGCACTAATAAGAAGTTTATTGAGGTAAAGTTACAGTTGATAGTTAATAGTGAGATTTGGGCCTTAAAATAATATGTGGCTACCTAAACAAATTTAATAATTACCTTAACTATTAATAAGCAGCAAATTAGGATTTTATTGAGGCAAAAATCATAGTTAATAGTTCGTTAAAAGTGTTGGTCTCAAAACTAAAGTGTGGTCAAATATTCAGTCTAGATGGAGCACAGATCTTTCCAAAATTTAAACAAGTAAGTTTCTCTATATTTTGGGGGTTTCTTATAGTCTTATTTTATATTTTGGGGTTTTTTATAGTCTTATTAATATAGCATATTGGAAGAAAGAACAGGTTTGATATAAACATTTAAAGCTTTACTATTTGAGTTTTAAGCCACCTCTACCACCATTCACAATACTGTCTCAAGTATACTTATAGACAAACAGATACCACCTTTTGATGCGATGCACAATTTCTGAAAAAAAAAAAAAAAGTATTTTAATTTTTTTTTTTAAGAATATCACACGTGGACAGGATTTTCAATAACATTTTGATATAGTTTTCAACATTCATTTGCCATTGTCTGTTTCTGTTAAGAGAGTAAAAAAAAAAAATAATAACAAAGAAAAAAAAATCCCTATTATGACTGCAGAGATTTATGTGTTCAGTTTACAGTCTGAGATTTCCTGATTAATGTGTTGTCCCTTCTGGCATTTATCTACAGTACAGATCTATTATGACTATGGAGAATGAACATATTAATTTGAGGATGTCTTGAAGGTGGTTAGCTGTTAGGGTCATCTTTTTTATGATTTCTAATTAAGAAACTACACTGAATAAACAGAAAAAGAACCTATGAACATTTACACTTTCATAATAGACATCCATATGCAATTAAACCTAGAATAATTGCTGACAAAAATGCTCATGTCCATGCAATTTGTCTACCAACTTTATTTGAAATTGGGATATCATTAAATTTAAAGATGAGAATATGCATGTAAACTTGAAACTGAATATATTATATGCCAGTTTTTATGATTGTCACATTAAGCTTTTCCTGTTTAGATTATAATGATTTTATTTTGTCTCAGCTGATGACAAAACACCCTTCAAAGCGTCTGGGCTGCAACCTAGATGGGGAGAGAGATATTCGGGAACATGCTTTCTTCCGTTGGATTGACTGGGAACGTCTGGAAAATAGAGAAATACAGCCTCCATTCAAACCCAAAGTGGTAAGAAAATCCATGCAGGTCCATTCATTTTCAACATATGTGTGTATCTATCATATACTGATGAAAAAACCAAGAATGCTCTTTGACTGAACGTTTTTATGGGGAAATCCTATCTGTGATATGATGTTAATATAACAGTATACTTGAACTACCAAAACCATTTAATGATAAAACAAACAATGCATGAAAAAAAATAAATAAATAAATATATATATATATATATATATATATATATATATATATATATATATATATATATATATATATATATATATATATATATATATATATATATATTAATTTCTGTGCATTCTGATATTTATTAGAATAATTCTAGTTTTTTGGTGAAACGTGTTATAAATTGGTATTGTTTTTCTGTGACAGCACATATGGAGGAAGATACTAAAAGGATAGAGATAGAGCCATTTGTCATATTAAATAGCTTATATTGTCCTTGGTATGGTTGTGTGTGTGTTGTATGAGTGGGAAAGAGAGCAAGGGAGAGGAATGAGCTGTAAAAGCAGTCTGTATACATATATATGACTTCTAAAGTGGGTCATACTGTCGTTGTTTCCTCTTCACAAGCACACATGCTCTCTCACACATATATCATTGAATTGTGCATCCTGTCACATCACTGGGGACAAAACAGAAAAGAAGAGATGGGTTAGTTAGTCTTGAGTATTTGTGTGTTTCTTATGATGTCCTATTTATTTAGTGTGAGTGTGTTATGAACATCACCTGTCAGTTTTTTGTTTTGTATTTGTATTGTTTTTTTGTTTTTTCAACAATTGTGTGATGTCCCCTGAGGACATCCTGAAGCTGAACTGCAGCTTCCTCTCATGGTCAAAACTAGGCCAAAAACAGACCATGTGTCCCTTTTACATTAATGATGAGGGTTAAACAGGCTTAATTCAGCACAGCTACCGTTTTAAACATTTAGCCAATCATTATATCCACTGGTGACGTAGGAAGTGCTCTACATGGACCTCTGTGTCTGAAAAATGGCTTTTTATGGTCTCATAGTTTGTGTGTGATGATAACAGTTGCAACTTTAATTTAACTGCATGCTTGTTAGAACACAATTGTTCCCTCTCATTTTCTCATCATTCACATATGATGGAAAAATCTGCCTCATAAGAGAGCATGACACAGGCATTTACATCTCTCTCAGTGCTTGAGTCACCATTCATCTGTCCTTTCAAATATCACACAATGAGAAGGGGGGAGGGACATCTTCTATTTTAAGGCACATCTTGAGCTTCATGTCTTATGGAATCTGGCAGCTTTACAAAAGGAAACTCCATATTCTTTATTTCTTGCTTTCTTGTAACTGTTTTTGATTGTGCGTGTTAAATTTGGGAAGTCAGGCGATTAAAGACATTACTTAGTTACATGATATTGAATTGATAAGTTGAATTGAAATCATCATTTAGATCAGTTTACTCTTTTTTTTTTTTTTTTTTTTTTTTTCTTTTTTTTTTTTAATAGTGGCCGTGACACTTTTCGCTTTTCTTAAATTTCTTCCATGGAAGGAAAAAAAATTGATACAGGGGCATAATTAAATGTGTTAATTTGGTTAAGAGATATAAACTGACCAGCCTTCTTTTAAACATTGAGTGAAGTCATAAAAGGAAATGTTGTTGGCTGTTGGTTTTGTATTAAAACTATTTAATAAAAGCCCTAAAAGAAGGGTCTGAATCCTGCACGCTGTATAACCCACATATGTATATATCATTGATAAGGAGATTTGAATAATTTATTAATCATAATAATAGGGTTATTATAAATGTGCTTCTGGAACTTTTTCATGCACATGGTATGGAGGTTAAATAAAGGTATTAATGTGCTTTCCACTTAAACTAGTTCAGGTAATTTGTCAAGATGCTTATGAGGTTTAGAATTACTCACGAGTCTGTCGTGAAGAATAATAAATGAGAATAGCTAGTAGGCTATTGTGATTACCATGTTGTTTTGTCATCCAGACGACAATTTATTCTACCAAATAAATCATTTAAGTTTCACATTTCATTTGAGATTTTACAGTTATTTTAGCACATTAATGCAAAGTACTCATGTCAGAAGCTGCTGTCAGTTGCCAGAATGTTTGGCTTCCACATCTGTGTTCTCTAAACTAGTAGAGCCAATTGCATTATCATCCAGATGAAGAGGAACTAGGGCATATAATCTGAAATCTGAGGAGTTCTAATCTGTGCGTTGGACATGAGGGAATTGGGAACTAACATAAATAGGCTCATATTTAACATCAAAATCTCATATTTCCAACAAATAATGTAAAACAAATGAACCATTTAAAATCTGCTTTATTTAGAGTTCAAACCATGTGCAGATAAAACAGTGTAACTTTAAACCGTGTTTGTTGTCTGCATTACAATGTATATTTAAAAAAAAAAACTTTGACTTCATTTCTGTCTGTAGGTAATGAAGGGATTAACACTACATGTTGGTAGTATCACAGTAAATTGTGTCAGAAGTAATCTTTTCTTTTTTTGTAATCTTTCTCTCTTTCTACCTCTTTTTTGTTTTATAGTGTGGAAAAGGAGCAGAGAACTTTGACAAGTTCTTCACACGCACACAGCCACAGCTGACCCCTCCTGATGAGCTGGTTATCGCCAACATCGACCAGGCGGAATTCGATGGATTTTCCTTCATCAACCCTCAATTCGTCCATCCTTCCCTCATCAACAGTGAATAGAATGGGACAAAGGAGGGAATGATTGTGAATCTACCTACTACCCCAAAACTCTTCCATTTCCTTTAGCCTTTTATCTAACAAATGTTAAACCAAAACCACAGTTAGCTCTAGTTGTCATGTCTTTTTTTTTTTTTTTTTTGCTTCAAAATCTAGCAGTTATTTTACACATTTTTCACATCATTTCAATGTAGGCCAGTCGAAGAGTTTACCTTAATGATTGAAAATAGATTGAGAGATTTAATTAAAAAAAGAGTACCACTTAAACTGGGCTGTTTACATTATAAACTGATTGTCTGACTTAGTGAAGACCAGTTTTTAAAAGTCTAGGAGACCATCTTATCTCAAGCCACTGGTGGCTGAAACAGCATGATTTCACCACCTCTACCCAAAGCCCAATAACAAATACAGAGTTGTGTGCTTCCTAAGACAGTCTTCCCATTCAGGATTTCTAAAGGTAATCACCAAAGCCAATGGGGTTTCTGTCTTCCCCTTAGTACTATACCAATTTATCTTTTTACAGAATTACTTCACATTCTGGAGTCTGCAGTGTTTTCTCATTGTAAGTATCGTTAAATGTTTTAAATAAAATAATAAATATAACTCAGTCTAATATTTGCACATATTTCAGGTATGACATGACAACTTGGCACACCAGTTTAACAACTTGTTTGCATTTTCTGTTTGTTCTATGGTAAAAATGTGTGCCAAGAGTTTCTGCTATTGACAGCTGTGGATTCGTGAGATATTATGATAGGTTTCATGTTCCAAGATACCCATATATTACCCAAATGACAGAATAATAAAGGTATTACCTCATTATCCCTTTAATTCACCAAGTGTTTTTAGAATACCCTCTTTTTTTGCCATAGTAGAAATATCCTGTGAACATGAGAAAAATTTGTGCATGTGTGCGTGTCTGTTTTGTTTCGGGAAATGAGGGATATTATGAGAGGGGGAAATATTTAAGTGTTCGAAGCTCTAATTATGTTGTTCTTAAACTCATTGTCTGCATACAAGTAAATACTGAATAGTAAATGTTAATCTCTGCTATACATGCCAAATTACCTTTACATCATTATGTTTGGATTTAACATAATTGATTGTAAAATGTAACACAATTAATTATACCATATTTCTCCTCTTGCTGCTTCAATGTTTTGGTTATACTTAATAATAAATGCCATTTAAACAGTATAAGAACCTTTTAATACCAACTAAATGTGATGTCATTACAATACAGTGGTGAAATTTCTGTGACATTAGGGCAAATTTACAAAAGAATCAACTGTTAAAGGGGCAGGTTCACTCAAAAAGGTAAATTCATCTTTTCACTCAACCTCAAGTTGTTCTGAACCTGTATGAGTTTCTTTCTTCTGTTGAACACAAAATAAGATAGTTTGAAGAATGTTGGCCAGCAACAATTTGGCGGTAGTAATTCCACTGTATTTTTCTCCCATACTAAGGAGGTCAGTGGCTACCAGCTACTGTTTGGTTACCAGCATGAGTAAATGGTGTGTAAAGGATGAAAGGATATTCATTTTTGGGTGAACTCTGACCTTGCCATAAAATCATAGGTGAATTATTAGATGGTTTAAATGTTTTAGTAACTTTCATAGTCCAACTTTTATTGTCCCTTTTAAATGTGTAATCTTTAATTAACCACATCATTACACAGTTATCTATTATAATGCTATTATTCAGGTAAATATTTGTGTAATTGGTATCATTGGTGTGTACTGTTGTAAACACTGTAAAATGATATGGAAATGACCTTGTAGTTTGCATAATGAAATCGTTTACAAATGTGCTTTCGCCATTCGATTTTCCAACTGTACTTTGTCAAAACACCTTTGCTTTTGGCTGTTGTGTGTGACCTAAACGGATTCCGTGGTTTTATAATATGAGCTGATTGGCTGCTGTCATCCTACTATGGTCTGAGAACTTGCCTTTGCTTGCATGTTTTGGTATGAAAATCCACTTGAAAAGATGTATTTATGAAGAATGTTTAGTTATCAGTGGAATATAATATTTAGATTATACGGCTTATTACAGCATGGAGTATGAACAAGGCAGATACATATGAAATATTTTTTTCTCCTTTCACTTATTTAATAACTCTGAATTTCAATTATTTTAATGTCTTGATATTGTAATTTGTGATTCTGTATTGTTCTTCCCATCTTTTTCTGGTTGTTAGAAGTAATGCAAAGTATGTATTAAATTTTAGCATTAGATCAAAATCACACATGGGATAATCGGTTTGGTTCGATTTTAATTGGTTTGATTTTAGATCAAAGGTGTCAGTTTTTTTCTAGCAACATACCTGCCAGTTTGTGTTTGTAATAATGTATTTCCCCTCTTTTTTTATAATGTAACAGCAAATATATGGAAATGTGGCACCATGCCTGTAGTTTAGATTAGCTAACTGCTCTCTTCTTTTTTTTTCTTTTCTTTTCTTTTTTTTTTATGATTTATTAATGGTGATCCTGCCGTAAAAAATCCCTTCATGCTAAAAACACCTTTGTTGAAAATGTATGCAAACTCCCATCTTTCTTTTCTTGGGGCTTTCCAAAAAACAGCTTTGTGTCAGTGCCATGCTGAAACCAGCAGAACCAACATTGCACTAACTGCATAGCCACAACATTTTCCAGTATTGGATCCAGTATTTTGTGCACTAGTCTCATAGCCATACTGTTAACTGAATGTTGTTACTGCTCTTGAGATCATAGTAGAGCATCTTTTGCTCTCTGTATCTGCCGTTCAGTTATGTGCATTACCTTGGCTGTTATAAAGAAAGTTGCATATCCGTTTAAAAGAAAAACGGAAACAAAATGGTTTAACATGGCATGTTTTGAGTTTCCTCTGCTGTAAGATGATCCACTTGCCTTACCCATTTATTTATATTCCTGTGCTGCTGAATTAATGACTGAATACATGAACAAATGAATGAATGAACTGCTTATATTGTTGCTTGTTTCATTCCTTAAGTTGTATAGCTTTTCCTTGAAGGAAAAGTTCACCCAAAAATTGAAATTTTGTCATCATTCACTCACCCTAATGATGTGCAAAAACAAAAAATTTGTTTTTTTTTTTTTTATTATTATATATTTTGAAGATTGTTAGTAGCCAGACAGTTTTAGTTACCATTTAATGAAAATAAAAACAATTATGGAGATGTTTATCAGGATATATTCTTCCTTAGAAGAAAGTAAGTCATACAGGTTTGTTCCAGTACTATTACATTTTGTGTTTGTTGAAGAGAAGACCAAGAACTTTGCTCCTCATTTTACCATAAGATTTGCTCATTACTCTGTGTTCTTAATGTGTAGATGAGTTAGTACATCACCTTTATTTATATAGGTCTTTAAACAAAATACATTGCTTCAAAGCAACTGAACAACATTCATTAGGAAAACTGTCAATAATGCATAATGAAAGTTAAAGGCAGTTCATCATTGAATTCAGTGATGTCATCTCTGTTCAGTTTAAATAGTGTCTGTGCATTTATTTGCAAATCAAGTCAATGATATCGCTGTTACATGATATGTGATACACCACTCTATTGTCCTTTTGCTTTGTGTGACTCAGACCACCTGTTTTATTTTCATCATTTTTTTTTTTTTCATTTAGAGGACAAAATCAACATAATGCCTTACTTTAATCACTTTCTGTCTCTTAAATAGCAAGGTACAGAATTAAACCCAAAGCACTATCTCTGTTCTTACATACTAATATTGGTGCATACATGTATATGTTGTATTTTGTAGCAGTGTATGTTAGCCATGCCTTTGTTGTCTTAACAGATTATATGCTTTTTTTTCCATGCAGTCCTTGTTGCCATTTATACCTAATGTATGATATTGCAAATAAAGAAGGGAAAATGAAACTCAGTCTGCACATGTCCCTTCTTGAAGATAAAGTTGACACTGACTGTGGTGATCTGTTATGATGTCTCATTTAGCAGAGCAGGGTGCAGATAAAATGTTAATGCTAAGAGAGTCATAAGAAGCATGAAATAGGCATTCTTAATATTTTATCCAGAAGCTCAGGACATTGTCAGTCATGTTACCAGAACATTTCCAACGGGAGTTTTCCCCTTGACACATTGCATTAGAATATTCTAATATATAGGCCTATATAGATTAGATTAAAATTAAAACTACACATCAACTGTCAGAATCATCTATGTTTGGGTCTTTTACTTTTCAAAAAAAAGAATCTAATTAGTAAAGCAGGACACTCATATCCCAACAGACTTTACAAAGACCATCTAAATCTCAACATCCATAATAAAGTCTCATGTGGTGCATCCATGGACCATTGACGTCCGTGATGTTGCATTCATCCATTACGCGAAAGGAAACGAGGCTGTGAGAGATACATTCTTTACAATGGCATGCATAAATATATAAAAGTCTTAGATTACGTAATTTTCGCAACTCACAAATTTAGAATCTAACAGTTGTCATGTTGTTAACAACAGTACAATCCAATACATAGTTTTTTCATAGTTCTATCCCTTGCCGACTTGTTTTCATTCGTGACTGAAGGTTTCATATTTACCTGAACTTAAACATACAGCTCAAACAAATAAATAAATAAATTATATCGGTTACATTTGCTGTTTTATATGTCGGTCTAACAACCCCTTAAGTAAATGAAACTTGGTCAGAATTCCGCGAAGCGTTCCAAACTTTATGGCTTTATAGTCAGTCTCTGCAACGATAACACGTTACCCAAAATGCAACATCCATAACAGTAGTGACACCGCAAACAATCACCTATCTACATAATTCCGATAAAACAAGAGCATCGGTACAGTAGGCTACGCTACGTATTCAGACAGTAGCCTAATTGTGTCGTTGTCTGTCCGTGACCCGTAAGTGACGTGCGGAGAGAGGGAGATAGATGTTAGACCATCACCAATATTAAGCCCAGCATGATGTGAGACGCTTTTCAACTTCTTACCCTAAACATGTGTGATGGGTTTTAGAGGTTCTACTTCAGAAAACCTCTCTGCAATGCAATGACATAACGGCTGTTCAACATTTGCGTGAGAAGAACTGAAGAACGCGCGCTAGAAAGGCACGTATCAGCACAGGTATGTAGAACTACTCTGTTGTGTGCGTCGTGTATTATAGCATTGGTTAATATTGGAGTTCATGTGCAGATTTAAAGTGCCGTAACATTTCATGAGACTCGTTCATACCACTAAACATTATTGTTATCCAAATTTTCTTGTTAAAATTCTCACTTTATCAGAAACCTTTTTCCATGGATTTTATTTGCTGCATGATTTTGACAATGCCGTTTTTGTCAATGAATGCAAATGGTTGAGAAGTTGTATTATTTACGTTCTGTGCGGATGTGCCACTTGAAGCCATAATACAAAACATATTGTCGAGCAGCCACACTAATAAATGCAACAAATAAACGTTAAATAGTTTACTGTCAATACATGGAGAATGTGATTATTTAATTGTATTGTTTATTATTTTATATATATTTTTTTATTAAAATAAGTATATCTAAATGTTATTTTAAAAAATTACGTGTAGTAGCCTACACTGAAGAGAGAATTGATGATGGCTGCCACAGCCCACAGTGAATGCTGTCGTTGAAAGTGGGTTCACAGATTCAGTACCAAGGACAGTTTCTCTCTTTATCTCTCTGGGAGCCTCTGAAATGGGCTCATAGTTTGCTGTCATTCCGAATTTCGATGCGTGGATTTTTCCCTCTTAGTTTTACGCTCCAATGTTATATATATTTACCACAGCATGCTGTCTCATATAATTATTCGTTACTCTAGCATTTTTTAGTGTAGCCTATATCCGTAGCGTGTTTTAATCGTATAGGCAGATCAGCGTGGGGCGCCAATCAATTAGCGAGTAACATGTGCTCATCTAACGTACCTCGACCGATTGGAGAGGCTAGGCTCTTGTTCTGTCAAGTTTACTTTTGTAGCTTTGTCGTGGTGCATTTTTGTACATTGTATATTGTTTCTATGTCAATGACATTGAATTTTATATTCAGTGTATGTATATAAATGTTTACATAATTTGTACTCACATCTGTTTGTCACCAGATTTTTGATATCAGCCATATTTTTGACTATATGGCAGCAAGAACACATGAACAGAAATACCAAGGGGAAAAAAGGGGGAAAAAATAATAATTTATACCAAGTGTCAGAAAACAAACACAGGTAATATCACATCCCAGGCCCTGTCCCAAATGGCACCCTAAACCATTGCAATTCTTCCTCTATATCCACACTTTTATCACGTTATGCTGCTCTGACTGTTGTAAGTTGTAAACACATGCTACTACCACTCAGTAGGTGTAACCAAAGCCACTTTAAGGCAATCCTCCACGAAAGATTAAAAAGGATAACACTGCAGTATGCAGGGAATGGTTATCAGTGAAATAGAGGCTTCACTACACAGAATAAACTGCTTTTGTGAGAAATCTTATTATTTAGTGAATCAAAAGACTATTGGCTAATCTTCAACATGCTCAACAATGCTGTGTCTGAAAGATGAAAAATGCTGCCTTCGGAAGACACATTAAAAGGCAGGAGGACATCAGAATTAATTGTTACTGTTGCTTCATGTTCATTTTCTAAGATGCCTTCATCTGATTGATTTTTAAAGCCAGTATATGTATTTTTCACTGCCTTTGATATACCACAAATATGTGCCTTAAATAATGAGACAATTGAGCTAAAAAATTAATAAATCAAGTAAATATGGCATCTGAAAATTGTGGTTGGTGGTTAATTTGTATGCAAATGTAGTTTTTGACTAAACTTTTTGACTTTTCATGTCATTTCTAGCATAAAAATAGTATTGTAGTCATCAAATATTTGTTTAACGAAAGCTCTCTCTGTTTTGTTGTAGATAATTAAACCATTATACATACTGCCTCAGAAGTATGTCTGAAATCAGTTTTGTGAGGTAGTTTCATGCACAAATGCTGCCTGCTAAGTCTTTGCCTTATAGTTAGTGAGGCATCATCCAAGCTGCCTAAGCTTTCAGGAGAAGCATTAATTTTTTACCTATTTTTAGTTTTATAAGAGTAGTCACAGACAAGTTTGCTACAGATAAGATTCAGTTTAGGGCACTCATTCATTTCAGTCATGTTTGCAAAAAGTGATTGACTGTCAGTTTAATGTCAAGGCTACAGTTTAATTGGTTATCAAGTTAAATGTGATCCATGTTGACCAGTGCACTTTTACTAGTGATAGAACAAAAGACCTGCTCTGGTGTAACCAAAGTCACCTTCACCTGCTATGACATCATGTGCATTCCATCTATATCAGCACAGCTTTAATTCAGCCGTAGACACAACAAAGGCCAAAGGTAATCACAGCCATGCAGAGCCATATCGCATGACTGGGAGCGTGATTTTGCTTTTATAAAAAATTTCAGTTGGAATACGTATGTAAGCAAATGTGAAAAAAATGTGAAAAAAACACATAGATTCCCAAAAACCTATCTTCTCTGACTTCTACTTTTTTCTGCCATAGATCTGATAACAGATCTTCTCAAACCTCTCTTACAAAATTAAAAAATACTTAGAGCTAGCAACAATGGCTTGGGCTGATTCAAATAAGTTTTACAAATGTTATAATCTAATCCACTTCATCTGTGATAAAGTACGCAAACACCCCACGAGTGTCACTATGGAAATGCAGAAAATGTCCTCACTTTTATGTGTCTATGATGGCGTAATAAAATAATATTTTGTCTTTTTAAAACTTAACATGTATTGAGCTGGCTTGTGTGTTCCCTCTCGAGAATGGTCTCTCAACATGGCATCAGAAGCTGATGCTTTTGTGGACCCCCTTCCTTCCTAAACCTACCAGAAATCTTATTGCACAATGCCAGTGAAGTTGCAACTCTCACTGTCCAATGCCATCCAAGATGGCAAATAGGGGTCAAATCTTAGTGGCATAAGCTCAAAATCTTCCATTTTCATGCAAATTTCTACTCAAGACAAAGCATACTGTGTTAAGGGCCTGTCGAGGCCCCAGGCACCCACAAATTCTGTGTCCTGTGCCTGGGTCTCGCCCATGCGGAGGCAGAATTTGCTGGGTAAGGGTCTTAGGGACAGTTAGACACTGCTCAACACTCCTTTATCTCCCTCCTGCCTCTTTGGAGATGCTGTGAGACTATCAAGGAGCACTTTTCTGAAGCACAGAAATGCTCCAAAGCAATTAGCCATTTCCTGCCGCACCGGGCTGCGGCACATCCCCCAGCATGGAGTAGATCGCTATCCGCTTCCAACCAGCTATCGAAGCAAGCTCCTACTGCTTCTGCTTCATCAGTGCTGAAACGTTCTCACAAAGTCCCCTTGGTGGTTGCAGGATTACAGTTGGCCGTTACAGTATGTTGTGACTTTTCAGAATGAAACAAAATCTGTTACACCCTCACAAAAAGAGCCTTTTGTTCTCTTCTAGTGATAGCGGCTTCTCACAGACGGCACTCGGCCATGGAGCCGGGAAAAAAGTTGGGCTCGCAGCTCCCCGGGGGATCATGTATGAAGTTTTGGACCTCCGCCACCAGGGCTCGCTCTCAACATTTCACACATACACACATCTGTGTCACTCACACATTCAGGGGAGGGCTTGTGTTTCCCGTTAATAGGCAATACACGACCTATGCTACCATATAGCATGCCCCATACGCATCCCTGGCATACAGTGGCATTACTCAGAATGCAGAGGGCAAGCACTCTGTCCATTTTGCCAATTTGTGAGAGCATGGTGGTCCATCCCGCGCATTTCAGATTGGGAGTGGAATGTTATAGAGATTGGCTACATTTTTCAGGTTCGGCACAGAACACCCCGGTGTGTCAAGGGTGTGGTTATGTCGACAGTACCCGCTCACAACGAGTCAGTGCTGAGGCAAGAGGTTCTCAAACTCATTGAGAATCATGCAATAGAAGTTGTCCCTATGAGCGTGCGAGAGAGATTTGGTTCTACAGCCGCTACTTTGTTGTTCCAAAGTAGCCAGAAGTCACCTTTATTTATATAGAATTTTTATCTATACAGATCGTGTCAAAGCAACTGAACAGCATTAATTAGGAAAATAGGGTGTCATTAAATTCAATGATGCCATCATCCAGCTCAGTTAAGTTTAAATAGTAACTGTGCTATCAAGTCGACGATATCACTGGAAATTAAGGAACCAAAAACCCATCAGTGACACAATGGAGAAAAAGCCTTGCAAGAAACCAGGCTTAGTCGGGGGGTCAGTTCTCCTCTGGCCAGAGGAAACCAGAGGTTAAAATTCAGGCTACAACAAAGTCAGATTGTGCAAAAGAATCATCTGTTTCCTATGGTCTTGTCCCGGTGGCCGTATAGGACACAAGGTCTTGACTGTGGATCTGTCTCTGGAGTTTATCTAGTTGTCCTGGTCTCCGCTGACATTAAGGGATGTAAAGGTCCTCTCTAGGTGCTGATCCACTATCTGGGCTGGATACATACTGGATCCGAATGACTAATATTAGCATAGACGCCATTCTTCTAATGATGTAACAAGTACATTGTGTGCTAAGTGGTCTGGTTCTGGTTTTCCTAATTAATGAAGCCTAATAATCCTTTAACGGATTTTAATATTAGAAATGTGTTAGTGTGTTATGTGTTAGCCTGGTTAAAGAGATGGGTCTTTAATCTAGATTTAAACTGACAGAGTGTGTCTGCCTCCTGAACAATGTTAGGCAGGTTACTCCAGAGTTTGGGCGCTAAATAAAAAAAAGTATCTGCCACCCACAGTTGATTTTGATATTTTAGGTAATATCAGAGTTTTGAGAATGGAGCGGATGTTATAAAAACTATAAAATTGTTAATAGGGTGCCAGTGTAGTGTTGACAGAACAGGGCTAATATGCTCATTATTTCTGGTTCTAGCAAGAACTCTTGCTGCTGCATTTTGGACTGGCTACAGTTTGATTATTAAGCGTGCAGAACACCACCCAATAAAGCATTACAATAATATAATATTGAAGTCATGACTCATGAACACATGAATTAATGTTCCTCTTTAGGAACTCGAGCTGCGTCGAATGCTTTGGGGAAACGCCTTTGGCAAGATCAACTCTGTATATCATGTGCAATCTGTCCAATGGAAGGGTGTGATGTCACGGGTGGGGTGACGTAGCGACCAGGAAGCTATAAAGGCACAAAGCCACGCAGCTGACTTCAGCTTTTTGTCTTTCAGCAAGCGCTCTGTGTGTGCATGTCATTCTGTCTCATCAGTCTTATTTATTGTCGTTTGTCACTATTAGTCCCTGTAGCTATAGTATGTTAAAGAGCAAAGCTAAGACTAGGCATCTGAAGGGTGAATCCAGACCACGTTTCAGATTGTGTGTTCCTCCCTGCTCAACAAAGCTAAACATTAGAGGCGGGGATACACACAGTCTGTGCATGGTCTTCTCGAAGAGAGCCCTCTGGGATCAAAGCACACGTGAAATCATATGCAGTGTACTTCGATCCCGGAGGGCTCTCTTCGAAAAGTGAGCCTTCACCAGTGTTCCTCGCGTTACCGGTCCCGCTGTCACCAAGGCGTAGCGTCGCCGGCATTCGTTGGGTTTGCAGATCGAACTGCTGGAGGGAATGGAGACAGGCATGTCCTTACCTCCTACCTTACCCATCAGATCTGCCCGATTCCTGGGTTCGGAAGTCTGAGCTTCGGTTCTTCCCTCGAGCATCGGGCTTGACGCTCTGCCTTTCTTTCTCTGAGGACATTGACAAGGAGGGTGTCGGCGAGCTTGTAGATGCGCAAACATAAAGTTGCATAAGCACCATTATACAACAAACAGTGTTATGCCTAAAATTATACGGGGAGTGTTAATGAGCAGCTATTTAATCTCTGAGGGGATTAATATTGTTTGTGTGACTAAGCTATTCGTGCGCTGTACTTCCATATATCCATCCTTCCACAACACAGGAAGTTTCTGAGGTTCGCTTTCGGGGGCAAAGCCTACCAATATCGAGTACTTCCCTTCGGCCTTGCACTCTCAACCTGCATGTTCACGAAATGTGTAGATGCGGCTCTGGTTCCCCTCCATATGCAGGGCATCCGCATTCTGAACTATATCGACGATTGGTTGATTTTAGCTCAATCAGAGCAGATGGCGGTTCGACAACGAGATGTCGTTCTCGCACATATGGGGGAGCTGGGTTTGAGACTGAATGCCAGGAAGAGGGTACTTTCTCCAGTTCTCCCTGAGGGGGAATCCATTACGAACTATCAAGGTCACGCGGCGATGCCTTCGTGCCTTAGACATATGGAAGAAACCTTGGTTCTTGAATCAGGGCCTGGTGCTGGGAGCTCTTGGTTGATGTGTAATGCTAGCGACAGACACATCCCTCACAGGTTGGGGTGCCATGAGTGGCCACCCTGCCCGCGGTCTGTGGAGTGGTCGCCATCTGACATGGAATACCAGTTGTCTAGAGATGCTAGCTGTGCATTGAAAATTGAAATATTTCCTCCCCGACCTAAGAGGTCACCATGTGTTGGTGCCCACTGACAACACATTGGCGATCTCTTATATCAGTCACCAGAGAGATATGCATTCGCGCCCCTTGTACAAGCTGGCACACCAGATCCTTCTGTGGTCCCAAGACATAGGCCGAGGGCTGAGGGGCTTCACCCCAAAGTGATGGAGTAGATATGGAGAGTTTTTGGACCTCTCTGCGACTCAAGAGATATCACAATGTCCCCTCTGTTTCTCTCTAGTTCATCCAGTTCCTCTGGGACTGGACGCTATGGTACAGACCAGGCTGAGGCTTCGTCTATATGCCTTTCCCCTATCGCTCTGCTCCCGGGAGTTCTGGCGAGAGTACACCGGGACAGGGTCCGTCTTCTATTAGTAGATTGTTCTGGCCGGGCCCAGTATTTCTTTCTCCTCGATGCATCTCCATGGGAGATTCCGATCAGGACAGATCTACTTTCTCACCAAATAATTCAATGTGAAAGTGGTGGGTGTGGACCCTGAGGGGCACAGTTCATAGCTTCCGGTCTCTTAACCGAAGTTGTTGAGACCCTCCTCCAATCCAGAGCTCCCTTTACGAGGAAACTGTACCCCCTGAGGTGGAAGCTCTTCACCTCATGGTGCAGAGACCACCAGCTTGACCCTGTTAATTGCCCAGTTGGTACAGTTCTTGAGTTTTTCCAAGCTAGGCTATCTGCGGGGTTAACTCACTCCACCTTAAAGGTGTATGTGGTGGCCATAGCTGCTTACCACATCCCTTTCAACAGTCAGTCAGTGTAGTCTAGTTACACTTTCCTCCGCGGTGCGCTGAGGCTGAGACCTCCAGTACGGTCCCGTTTTCCCCCCTGGGACTTGGTTGTGGTGTTAGAGGCTCTTTGTAAAGCTCCATTTGAGCCGATTCATGATATCTCAGATAGACATCTGACCCTTAAGACTGCCCTATTATTGGCAATTACTACTCAAAAGAGAGTTGGAGATCTTCAGGCCCTCTCGGTGGCCCCTAACTACTTAGACTTTGCCCCTGGTATGGCCAAAGCATTTTTATAACCCCGAGCTGGTTACGTTCCTAAAGTTCCCTTTGTTACGCCACAACCCATAGTACTGCAGGCCTTCTGCCCTCCCCTTTTTCAGGAGCCAGACCAGAAGAACAGGCTATCAACGTCTCCTATGAGTCCTCTGGTCTTCCCCTTCCTTTGGGAGCCAAGGCTCACTCTACTCGGGGTTTGGAATTTGTCCTCTTGCCTTAGCTGTGCTCTTTGGATACACACTATACTACTAGGCAGGGGCTTGGAAGTTTGGCAGTGTTGGCACATTGTTCCCCATTGTTTTTTCCAGGCCATAACAGTGAAAGCTAACACAGTGCTTCCGCATGATATCTCCCAAAGGTAACATGTAAAGCGTGAAAAGTAATGGCCCTAGTGCTGAGCCTTGAGGTACTCCATGCTGCACTGATCGATATGATACCTCTTCATTTACTGCAACAAGTTGATGCTGGCCAGATAAGTACAATTTGAAACATGCTAATACACTTCCATTAATGCCAGCAAAGTTTTCTAGTCTATTCAAGAGAATTTTGTGCTGGTTAATGCAGCACTACGATTCAATAGCACTAATAGACAAGCTCACGGAGACTGTAACATCTTATATCAGTGAAGACATGTGCATTCCTACCAGGACTTACAACAACTTACAACAATTGCCGCATTTCCACCGAAATGACCTGGAACAATTGTACCAGGAACTTTTTTTGCCATGGAACTATCCCCCCCCCCCCCCCCAGACATGTTGCTTTAATTTTAACATATAGATAAATTGAATACAGACCAAAGATTACCTGTTAGATTTACCCAAAATAAATATTTTTTTTTTTATGTTTAACCACTAAAGAGACATCAGAGCCTGTGGCAAATGTCAGAAGGGCTAGCCGAGTTGAGACTGCTCTAGGCGGATACATGAGCACTGAGGTCACGCTGATCGCATGGAACGGATCATCTCCGAAATCGGCAAACACATTTTTAAATAGGTTCTGTCTTTATAAATAAACCACAGATTTGAGTTTTAAACAAGTACATTCTCATTTCATGACACAATAACAGTAATATTTCGAAAATGATCCGAATAACTGGTGGTGAAATCACAATGCTGAGTAAACTCAACCAATCAGCATGTTTAGCGCCCATGTCCCACCCCCAAAAGTTCCAGGAACTTTGAAAAAGTACTACCTCGCCAACAGGGACTTTCTGAGGTGCATTGTTTTTGTTTTTTTTTTTACATGTAACTTTATTTAGATCCTGGTTCCTGGGTTTTCAGTGGTGGAAACGTGGCTAATGACAAACCATGGTTCTCTGCAAAACTCAGAAATCTCTGTCAGGCCAAAGAAGATGCTTACAGGAAGGGGGACAGTCTTGTATAAACAGGCTAAATACATACTGGAAAAGGAGATCAGAGTGGCAAAGAGGAATTATTCTTAGAAAATAATGACTCAGATCACTTCCAGCAACTCCGCATCAGTGTGGAAATGTCTGAAGGAGATCACCAACTACAAGACACCATCCCCCAGCACTGTGGAGAATCAACAACTGGCAGATGATCGGAATGAGTTTTACTGCAGGTTTGAAACAACACCCAACACCTGCCCTGAACACCTCTCAACACAACCATTCAGACCAATCAGACCTCCTGAAACTCACTCTCCCCCACAGATGAGGTGCTCCAGGTCTTCAAGAAGCAGAAAAGGAAAAAAGCACCAGGCCCAGATTGTGTTACACCAGCCTGTCTGTAATCCTGTGCTGACCAGCTGGCCCTCACATATCACACAGATCTTCAACAGATCACTGTGTGAAGCCCCTTCAGGCCTCAACCACTCCACCATCATCCCCATCCCAAAGAAATCCAAAATGACAGAACTAAATGACTACAGTCCTGTTGCTCTAACATCTGTGGTGATGAAGTAATTTGAAAAACTGGTGCTAGCCCACCTGAAGGACATTACTGGACCCTTACTGGATCGTCTTCAGTTTGCCTACAGAGCCTACAGTCTGTGAATGATGGAGTAAACATTGGACTGCATTATGTTCTGCAACATCTAGACAGACCAGTGACTAATGGTAGGATGCTATTGACTTCAGGACTTCAGCTCGGCCTTTAACACGATCATTCCAAACCTTCTCCTGCCCAAACTAACTTCCATCTGTCAGTGGATCAACAGCTTCCTAACAGACAGGCAGCAGCTAGTGAGGCTGGGAAAATACACATCTAGCACCTGTATGATCAGCACTGGAGCTACTCAGGGCTGCGTTCTCTCCCCACTGCTCTTCTCCCTCTATACCAATGACTGCACATCTAAAGAGCCCTCTGTCAAGATCCTGAAGTTTGCAGATGACACCACACTCATCGCCTCATTCAGGACAGTGACGAGTCTGCCTACAGACATCAGGTTAAAGAGCTGGATGTCTGGTGCAGTCTCAAACACCTGGAACTCAACAAACTCAAAACTGTGGAGATGATCGTGGATTTCAGGAGAAACCCCTCTGCTTTGCCCCCACTCACCATCATGGACAGCACTGTGACTGCAGTTTTCTGGAGTCTCTTAGGACCTTAAGTGGGACATTCACATGGACTCCATTGTGAAAAAGGCACAGCAGAGGTTGTACATCCTTCACCAGCTGAGGAAGTTCAACCTGCCACAGGAGCTGCTGAAAAAGTTATACTCTGCCATCACTGAATCTGTCCTCTGCACTTCAATAACTGTCTGATTCAGCTTAGCTACCAAATCTGACCTTTAGAAGACTACAGAGGGTAGTCCGGATTGCTGAATGAATCATTGGTACAACCCTCCCTTCTATTCAACAACTGTACTTATCCAGAGTGAGCAGAAGGTCTGGCAAAATCACTCTGGACCCCTCACATCACACTTCCCCTTTGAACTGTTGCCATCTGGTCGACGCTACAGAGCTCTGAGAACCAGAATGGTCAGACACAGGAACAGTTTCTTCCCCCAGGCAATCCATCTCATGAACACTTGACAATAACTGTGGAACACACATCACTATTTATACACTCATACACTAATTTATCTAACGCCATACCTAGTCTATACTTCAAATTTGCACATAGTATACTTGTAAACACAAAACTGTGTTTTTGTTCTGACACTGTCATTCTGTTGCACTGTGGAAACTTCTGTCACAAATTCATTGTATGTGTAAACATACCTGGCAATAAAGCTCATTCTGATTTTGATTCTGATTCTGAGAAATACAACCATGATCAGATGATAACAGCAGGTTATTTGAAAATCTGATGAGAGCAGCCTTGGTACTATATAGACTAAAGCTTGAATTTAAATCCTCACAGATACCATTTTCTCTACGAAGGAATATCATTTTGAGGATTTTACCTTTTCTAGTATCTTGGACAGAAAATGAAGATCCGAGATCGGCCTGTAATTAACTGGTTCTTTGGGGTCTAGTTGTGGTTTTCTGATGAGAGGCTTAATAGCAGTCAGTTTGAAGGTTTGGGGGACATATCCTCATGACAATGACAAAATTTATAATAGTCAGAAGAGGATCTATGACTTCTGAGAGCACCTCTATTAGGAGTTTAGATGGAATAGGGTCTAACATACTTTTTGTTGGTTTAAATGATTTAAAATCAATTCTTCCTGTTTTAAAGTAGAGAATGAGTGGAACTGTTCCTCGGGGTATCTATAATGCACTGTCTGATGCAATACTGTAGCTGACGACTCCATGGTTACAATTTTATCTCCAATAGATAAAATACTTGGAAATAAAGTAGGTCATAAAGTCATTACTGCTGTGCTGTTATGAAATGTCAACACTTGATGATGCTTTATTTTTATTTAATTTACCCACTGTATTGAATGAATACCTGAGGTTATGTTTGTTTGTTGTTTCTACAAGAGAAGAGAAGTAATCAGATCTAGCCGTTTTTAATGCTTTCTGTAGGATAGGTTCCTTTCCCGCCAAGCAATACAAAATACCTCTAGTTTTGTTTTCCTCCAGCTGCTCTCCATTTTCCCGGCTGCTCTGTTTAGAGTACAAGTGTGCTCATTATATCACGGTATCAGACTGTTTTCCTTAATCTTCCTTAAGCGTAAAGGAGCAACGGCATTTAGAGGGAGTCAATAGTTTCTGTTACATCATCAAGATGTTCTGAGTTTTAAGATGTGCTAAGGAATTGAAGTAGAAGTAGAAGTAGAATTTAAAGTTTTAGCAATATGAAGTTTATACAAGACTAGATAATTATCTGTGATATCATCACTTGGCTGCATAATTTCAACACCATCATCATCAATTCCATGTGACAGTATTAAATCTAGTGTATGATTTTCAACAATGAGTAGGACCTGACAAATGTTGTCTAACCCCAATAGAATTCAAAATGTCTATGAATGCTGATCTCAATGCATCCTTTCCATTATCAACATGGATATTAAAATCACC
The DNA here is from genome assembly GCF_023724105.1 of Carassius gibelio. Lineage (NCBI taxonomy): Eukaryota > Metazoa > Chordata > Actinopteri > Cypriniformes > Cyprinidae > Carassius > Carassius gibelio. The sequence goes on along the minus strand of NC_068401.1, from coordinate 20,438,868 downwards.
AACAATTAAAACTTTATTTTTTCAAACAAGGCTTTATTGAACTACTCTAATACACACAAACTAAACTAACGAAAACACACAAACATTCATTCAAACAGTGACAGAGAAAAGTGATGTTATAAACGGAGGGTGAATGGAGTCCCAAGTGTCTAGCGTTAGACACTATTTCTTGACCGCAACCTGAGACGCGTTCTGAGGGACAACACTCGATGGTGAGTGGTGGGTTGGCTCTGCCAGGTGGTGCTTCGTTCGCGAGACTTCCTGGATTGTGGGTTGCTATGCAACGGAGTTTCTCTGAGAGGGTTTTTCTTTAACAAAGTTCAATGAAGGATCTTATGGAAGAGTTGGTGAGTTTTGAGTCTTGGTGGTTTGAAGAGTACACGCTAGACGATGGAAAGGTCAACACCAAACATAAGCAAGAGCAAAGTCACTGCAAAAATAGGGCAAAAAGCAATGCAAAGCTGCGTGTCATTGGGTTATAAGCGTGTCCATCTCACCCATCCTTCTTGCGACAGTGCGACAGCCAATCAGATCTGGTCTTGGGCGGGACCTACGCCCCGTGCTCTGGTTCTTGCACGTAATTAGCATAATGTCCACGTGATCGTGTGTGTCCAAACTCCTGAGAGTTTAGTTTAAACGCTTTAATAAGCAAACTTAATAGTTTAAATATGGTGCATCCTACACACATCTACTTCATATCAAAATTCTAGAAATCATCACACAAAATTAACTTGAGTAATATAAAGCAAACCTAAAACAGAGAATACACATGTATGAGGCAACCTCTGGTGATTAGTTCCTATAATTGAGGTAGAAAACCCTACCCTACCCTACAGCCCTATAGGCTGTAACGAAAGTTAAACACACAGAAATAATTCCACAGGTTATTTAAAACATACATGATACGTAAGATATATGTGAGGTAAATACTTGTATTCAATTCAACTTATTGGAAGCAATTTCGAGGCCGTTGTTTGTTTCAGTCTATTGGTTTTGGAGACAAAGTCTCATTAATGCATGTTTTATGATGCACTAATGGTTCAATGGGGAATCGTTCTAAACTGTGGAATGCGGTGTTGGGTTCTTTTAATGAAATGGACTGTTCAAGGGTAATCCTACACAGTACAAACATCGCAGGGGATCACAGGGGAAACACTTGTTTCTCTGGATAATGTTATATGAAGCACTATAACTTCAAACTAGTTATTCCTGAAGCCCTCCCTCTGAGAAATACTACAAATATTTGTATAAATTGTAGCAACACTTCTCCCTTTACCGTTTGGATGCGGCTCATGTTTATAAAAGTAATCTTGAAAGGTTAGAAAATGATGTAATCATCTTGTTTCATATCATATGAATCATATCATTTACAAAAACTGCTTTCATAGAAAGGGATCTGATATTCAATAAGCCAAGCATTATAATTTGTTAATTCATATTACATCTGAACACATAATAGAGTTGGCAATCTCTGTCCAGTCCTAGACCTGAGACCCATCAACCATGCAGTTTACAAACGCACTTTCAAAATGACAATGCCACAAATTCGGCCCAAAGATTGGTTTAGTTCAATGGACCAGAAGGTCATATATTTTCACATTCAGATTGCCTCTTTAAACAGGCGCTTTCTGAGATTTGCATTCGAAGGCACAACATATTAGTTAACGGTGATGCCATTCGGGCTAGCTCTGGTGCCGTGCATGTATGCAAAATGTGTAGATGCAGCACTTTACCATCAGAGAGTGAGTGGAATACACATCTTGAACTATTGAATCATGTATCTGGGGGTGCAATTGGACTTAGTCTTAATGAGGGCTCAGGGTCAGGACTGCATACAAGATTTAATGCCTGCTCTGAATACTTTCAGTCTGGGATGGGAGGTTTTTTGGACAGATGGTGGCATCCACAAATGTGTGCCACTTGGTCTTCTCTATAAGCACCCCCTCCAGATATTGCTGAAAACACAGGTTTTGGAAATGTGGGCTTTGAAAAATGGTTGGGTGTTGAACGCACTGAAACCATGGCGAAACCCCGACCTGTACCAATGTGGCACCCAGCTAGGTCATGTCCAGCGGATGTGTCAACAATGGTCTGGGGAGCTTATTGCGATGGTGTACCGGCATCTGGCTACTGGACGGAGTTTGAGAAATATGTGGTGCAGATATGCTATCAAGGGACGGGTTCCTCATGGAGAATAGAGACTGAACCATGGGACCAGGACCATGCACAGTGGGGTGGCCTGGTGGCTAGAGCTACTGCGCCTTTGCCCTCATCGGCTGAGTTACCCCTCTCATCAATCCCCCCATCACTTCAGCTCAAAGTCTGTTAACGCTCCGCTAAAGATCTGCTGATTCCACTAATCCACTCTGTGTTTTCCCTCCTGCTACATTTCTCATGATCTGTGTGCTGCTCTCTGGAGCGGAGACCACAGTTCCAATTGCATTAATAGGTAGATGCATTACAATCCACATTACAGTCAGTGGATGATTCACGGAATTAGTAATTTGCTAGTTTGTTTTTTATTTCTGTCTGTAATGATTTTCTCTGGGTCTTTAAAAAGTGATAACAAAATATCCACGTCTAATCAAATTATTGTAACTGATATGATCTAATATAAATAACACAAAATTTGCTTTCATTGGCACACTATGTAGACTTCGCAAAAAAGAAGATATACAGAGACACTTCTCTTGTATTTACAATTCTTGTATTTAAGTATATCTCCCGTTATAATCACACATATAATCTATAACACATTTTATTAAAACCATATTAATAGTAGTCCTAAAAATTGTTTAAAAGTAATATAAATGTTCTAAATGAGTTGTTTATTAATATATAGTATATATTTGTGCTGTACAATATTAAATTAAATGTCTAATACTTATAGGGGAGAGTGGGGTAAGATAAGCCATTTTCAAATATATATTAAAATGATGCAGAAGTATAATGAAAGTATATATCCCATCATAATGAAAGTATTCCTATCATTTTAAATGACCAGAATGTATCTATGACAAAGGGTTCCAAAAATATGGCTTCTTATAAAAAAGTGTTCCCATGGTTCAGTTTGCCTAGAGTTAGGGGTAAGTTGACCCAGTTCGAGTCAGTGGGTAAGATGCACCATCTGACCAAATCTGATTCAAACCTATGTGGTATAAATAATAATTTAAAGAAAATTTATTTTAGCAAATTTAAGCTCAAAAGAGAAATGTATATAAATAATTACAATTAATGAATTAATTAAGCCAAAATAAATTATTAATTGCAATTATTTATATGAGCTACCAGCAGTAAATGTAGCAGAATTCAATTTCCATCAACTAATCTGTTCGTCCAGCGAACATTTAGCATAATTTCATATAAACTCTAAGAAAGGAAATTTTCATGGCCACAGAAAATACTTTCATACAGTATTAATGTATTAGAGCATGTAGCAAAATTGGATTCGAAAAGGCACATTGATTTGTAAGGTAGAATCAGAAACTCATGTAATTGGTGCACAAGAGTTTTATTAACTAGACACTACCGCAAACTAGTCTAACAAACAAACAAACATACAATCACTCATACAGGGGAAAGGGCAAATTACATTTGATGGATGATACCATCAGGAAAACCAGAGATTGAAGCTATGAAAAGAGTGAGTTAACCACCTGCGTAAAACCATCAGTTTCGTTTATAAAGGGATCTATAGCTTATACGAAACCTCTGTGAACAAGAAGGCCTGGAACAAGCATCTGGATGCAAAGTCTTGATGGTTTGGAGGTTCGGTGGTGTAGGAGTCACAATCATGTTCTTCTGGTTTTGAAGAGTGATGAATTCCAAAGATGTCCTGACTCGATGGTGATTGGGAGTTTCTTCCCATTGGAAAGTGAAAAAGAAGCTAAGAGAGGCGTCAGCTGAGATCCTAAGATCTTTGGTGAATGGAAAGTCAAGGCACGAGGCCTGGCGCAAACTTAGAGGGTTGCAGAAGCATTCTAGCTCACATACTTTTAGCAGAAGGAAAAGAAATCACAGGCATGTCTGTGTGTGAGCCTTTTTAAAGTCTGAGATGGTTTACACCTCTCAGAATGGAATTTGTCCAATGAGAAAGGCTGAAATTCCACGCATGCAGGAGTTTTTGGAATACTGGGGAGTTTTATGACCCTTTGTGTGAGAGCATGGGCGTTTGCAAATGGAACTTGAGTGGGTGGGTGATGCAAATATTAATGTACTAACGGCTCTTAGAACACTAATATGTTGCATAGGTATAAACATATTGTCATGATTCTGCCCTCGTGTCCTTGATTTTTCCCTAGTCTTGAGGCAGGATCATGACAGACCCGTGTTTTGTGTACAAGCACATGGCCTTGTCTTTGGGCCATGTGCTTGTGTTGTCTCGTTCCCTTGCCCCGCCCCCCTTGTTATCCTAGTCTTGTCGTGATTGTCCTATCTGTGTCACCTGTCGTGTCTTAATTGTTCCCCCTATTTAGATCTCCTAGTGTGCTCTGTCTTGCGTCGGTTCATTGTGATTGTACCTCATATGTGATTGTTCCACTGAGATTGTTCCACTGAGATTGTTCCACTGAGATTGTTCCACTGAGATTGTTCCACTGAGATTGTTCCACTGAGATTGTTCCACTGAGATTGTTCCACTGAGATTGTTCCACTGAGATTGTTCCACTGAGATTGTTCCACTGAGATTGTTCCACTGAGATTGTTCCACTGAGATTGTTCCACATTTGTGATTGTGCTGTACCTCTGAAGTCCTTGTATTACCGTGAGTGTCTGGTTGTAGTTAGTGTTAAGAGTTTGTTTGTCATGTCAATCGTGTCCTGTTAAGTTGTTTAGTTTCCGCCCTAGCTGTTGTTTTCCCCCTCGTGGGTTTTGTTTTCCCCTTTTTGTATTAAATCAATCAATCACCTTTATTTATATAGTGCTTTAAACAAAATACATTGCATCAAAGCACTGAACAACATTCATTTGGAAAACAGTGTCTCAATAATGCAAAATGATAGTTAAAGGCAGTTCATCATTGAATTCAGTTATGTCATCTCTGTTCAGTTGAAATAGTGTCTGTTTTTATTTGCAATCAAGTCAATGATATCGCTGTAGATGAAGTGACCCCAACTAAGCAAGCCAAAGGCGACAGCGGCAAGGAACCGAAACTCCATCGGTGACAGAATGGAGAAAAAAACCTTGGGAGAAACCAGGCTCAGTTGGGGGGTCAGTTCTCCTCTGACCAGACGAAAACCAGTAGTTCAATTCCAGGCTGCAGCAAAGTCAGATTGTGCAGAAGAATCATCCGTTTCCTGTGGTCTTGTCCTGGTGGTCCTCTGAGACAAGGTCTTTACAGGGGATCTGTATCTGGGGCTCTAGTTGTCCTGGTCTCCGCTGTCTTTCAGGGCAGTAGAGGTCCTTTCTAGGTGCTGATCCACCATCTGGTCTGGATACGTACTGGATCCGGGTGACTGCAGTGACCCTCTGATCTGGATACAGACTGGATCTCGTGGCCACGGTGACCTCGGAACAAGAGAGAAACAGACAAATATTAGCGTAGATGCCATTCTTCTAATGATGTAGAAAGTACGGTGTTATGTGAAGTGTTTCCGGTTTACCTAATTAATGCAGCCTAAAAATCCTTTAACGGATTTGGATATTAAAAGCATATTAGTATGTTATGTGTATGCCAGGTTAAAGAGATGGGTCTTTAATCTAGATTTAAACTGCAAGAGTGTGTCTGCCTCCCGAACAATGTTAATGTAAATCCTGTGTGTTGTGATCCCTGTCTGCACTTAAGTTCCTCCCTTGCCAACCCTGACACATATAATATACACTCTTGTTTAGATCATCAGAAGATGAGTTCATAGATACTAAACATGGTAAAATTACATATAGGTTAGATTACATAAACAAGTGGTTATTTCATAAGCATGCATAAAACAGTCAAATTCAACAGACAATATACAAGAGCAGCAATAATATACACAGTGACCTAAAGGATATGTGTGTTCATTCAAAGAGATTTTCTTATGAACTTTTTTGAGAAGAGTCCCTTTTTATGGGCATTATTTGTCTGTTTTTGAGAGACTTGAGTTAAGAGTTGCTTTGCCACATTCCTGGGAGCCACAAACTAGCATTATCAGATAGTGTGCCATTGGTTGCTATGGAACCAGAGTTCTGTTCTGCCTCTTTTGAGGTGATTGTTGCATTTTGGGGGAAGGGTCCTTAGACCCTCTTGTTAGATGAGGGGGCGAAAGATATTATTTGTTAAATATAACAAATAGCTGTGAGTCTGATTGGTTCAAATGCTACAGAATTTAATAAATTAATTTTACAACAAGTCATATTTATTTTCATGAAGTTAACCTTTACAACATAAAACCAACCAAATTACATTTAAATTTCAATATTTAATTGTTTGCATTTCTAAAACAATATGTTGAAAGCTAAAGTTAACCTTCCTAAAAACAGAGTAAACAGAAAATTTGTCGGCCATAAGGGACTACAGGTGGAAATATATATCTGATTATAATGCAATAAAACATTTTCTGGTTCTTATCAGATAAGTATTTGGTGCACTTTTGCACTGTACCTATCAAATAATCTAAAAAATACGTATGTATGATAAACAAATTAATTAATATTACATTAAAACACCAGTTTATAATTAAGAAGTTTAACTTAACTACAATGCTTTATGATAGGTTAAGTTAAAATGCTGACTCAATTTACTCAACAGCATTTGGCTCACTTTGCCCCATAGGGCATTTTGGAAAATTACTGGTGCTAACCAGTTCAAGCTAATATTTAGCTAAATTATTTGCATGGTTTTATATGTAGCTAAATCACATATATGTATTATAAATATTTTTAGAACTGGATAAATTTAAAGTAAAAATAAAGTAAAAAACAGTATTTTATAGTAAATGGGCACCTTCAATTCCCATGTGTTTCTCCTTTTCACAGTTTGGCAGAAATGATGGGTGGTTCCAAAATACATTGTCATGTGCAAAAAAAGGGGATAGGTCAACTTACCTACTGGATCAACTTACCCCATTCTCTCCTACTTCCATTGAAGATGAGGCAGAAGCACTCTCAGAGAGTGAGGGAGAGCCCACTCTTATCAAAAATCTACAATAAACTCTGAAATTTTTAAAGAGTGTGCTGTCTTTTCTTTTAATTTGCATATTTGTAACAATAATTTGTATTAACAAGCTCCCATCCCACATTCCCCTTTTTTGGTTTGAGCCACTGCCCCTCAAAATGTCTGTGAGCTGCCCTGACAGTGAGACTGATCTGGGAATGGTTTGGGAAGGCAGAGGTAGATAAATTCACAAAAGAGGAGAACACATTTTGCCCTCTGTTCTTCTTTCTGTGACACTCACCCCTTGGTGGGGACACACACACAATGCAGTGGCCGATGGCACACATGTATGCATTTCCCCTTTTGAAGATTTTGTCACAAGTGCTGTACAAAATCAGGGAGGAGAGTGCTTCTGTGTTATTAATCGCTTCATACTGGCAGAACAGGCCTTGGTTTGCCGATCTGCTGGACATAATAATAGATCCCCTGTGGCTGATCCGTTGAGACGGGACCTCCTATCTCAGGCTGGAAACTCTATGTGGCACCCCAACCCCAAATGATAGGCACTTCATGTGTGGATAGTGTGCGGGAACCGGTAAACTCAGACTCATTTTCCTGCCGCACGATGGACATGTTTTCAGACGCGTAACATTCTGCGAGACGCCTGTATGCTCTTAAATGGCCAGTGTTTGTGAAATGGTGTTAATTGAATGGTCATGATCTGTCACGTGTCTGACATTCTGGAATTTTTTCAACAGCAGCTAAACGGCAGCAGTATGCCTTCCACTCTTAAGGTTTATGTTGCAGCTTTCTCAGCGTTTCACGCTGCTATCACTCGGTGCTTGATTGGCAGACATGATCTGGTGGTCAGATTTGAGAGGTGTGAGACAACTAAGACCCTCTTATCCTCCCACTGTGCCATCCTGGGATCTGGCTTTGGTGCTGGGGGCACTGGACCTTCCGTCCTTCGTGCTGCTTCTGTCTGTTGGATTGAGAGAGCTATAGCTTAAACCTTACTGTTGCTCAGCCTTGCTTCGGTCAAGCATGTGGGGGATTTACAAGTGTTCTCTGTAAATGCTGAATGCATGGAGTTTGATTGTATGATGCACCTGGTGATTGTAATGTTACGCTCAAGCCAAAATTGGGCCCTAAATCTCTCTCGACTAAGAGGGCAAGTGATGATGCTTTCTGCTTTCACTCCAGAGTCAGCGACCTCATCGGATGCCTCGTCCCATCAGGTGTCAGGTCCGTTGTGGGCTCTGCGAGTTTACATAGACCACACGGGTCAACTTCGGCAATCTGAGCAGCTGTTTATGTGCTTTGGAGGCAGCACCAAGGGGCAGCCAGTCTCCAAACAACAACTATAACATTGAGTGGTAGATGTGATTAATTTGGCCTATTCTAGCCAGGGTATGGCATTTCCTATTGGTTTTAGAGCTCATTTGATGAGAACAAGTTCCTCCTCATGCATGTGGACTAAGGGCTTTTCTATCAAAGCCATTTGTATGGCTGATGGATGGTCTTCACAGAATACCTTTGCCAGGTTTTACAATTTGGACGTGTGGTCCTTATCTTCACAGGTCCTGCCAGTGAATACAACCCATGGTTCTACCTGCAACTGCTAGCTGGATGTGGATGATTTCAACTGTTGTTCAACTGTTGTTCCAATTCCGATACTAGTATTGGAAATATGACCGATACCACAACAAATTCTGGCATCGGCATCGGCGAGTACATAAACCAACCAGACAGTAATAAAAAAATATTCAGGACCAAAACATATTGAAAATATTCAAACTTTCAACCTTACAAAGATTGCTCAGCAGAGAAGCCATGTATCCATCCATGTCACCTTTATTTATATAGCGCTTTAAAAAAATATACATTGTGTCAAAGCAACTGAACAACATTCATTAGCAAAACAGTGTGTCAATAATGCAAAATGACAGTTAAAGGCTGTTCATCATTGAATTCAGTGATGTCATCTCTGTTCAGTTTAAATAGTGTCTGTTCATTTATTTGCAATCAAGTCAACGATATCACTGTAGATGAAGTGACCCCAACTAAGCAAGCCAGAGGCGACAGCGGCAAGGAACCGAAAATTCATCGCTGACAGAATGTAGAAAAAAACCTTGGGAGAAACCAGGATCAGTTGGGGGACCAGTTCTCCTCTGACCAGACGAAACCAGTAGTCCAATTCCAGGCTGCAGCAAAGTCAAATTGTGCAGAAGAATCATCTGTTTCCTGTGGTCTTGTCCTGGTGGTCATCTGAGACAAGGTCTTTACAGGGTATCTGTATCTGGGGGTCCAGTTGTCCTGGTCTCCGTTGTCTTTCAGGGATGTAGAGGTCCTTTCTAGGTGCTGATCCACCATCTGGTCTGGATACGTACCGGGATCCGGGTGACTGCAGTGACCCTCCGATCTGGATACAGACTGGATCTGGTGGCTACGGTGACCTCGGGAATAAGAGAGAAACAGACGTATATTAGCGTAGATGCCATTCTTCTAATGATGTAGCAAGTACATCGGGTGGTATGGGAAGTGTTCCCGGTTCATGTTTACCTAATTAATGCAGCCCAAAAATCCTTTAACGGATTTGGATATTAAAAGCATATTAGTATGTTATGTGTAAGCCAGGTTAAAGAGATGGGTCTTTAATCTAGATTTAAACTGAAAGAGTGTGTCTGCCTCCCAAACAATGTTAGGTAGGTTATTCCAGAGTTTAGGCGCTATATCTGCCGCCCGCAGTTGATTTTGATATTCTAGGTATTATCAAATTGCCTGATCTTTGAGAACGTAGCGGACGTAGAGGATTATAATGTAAAAGGAGCTCATTCAAATACTGAGGTCCTAAACCATTCAGGGCTTTAAAAGTAATAAGCAATATTTTGAAATCTATACGATGTTTGATAGGGAGCCAGTGCAGTGTTGACAGGACCGGGCTTACATGGTCATACTTCCTGGTTCTTGTAAGAACTCTTGCTGCTGCATTTTGGATTTTAGAAAAACCACCCAAAAAAGTATTACAATAATCTATCCTTGAGGTCATAAATGCATGGATTAACATCCATGCATTTGAAATTGAGAGCATAGGCCGTAATTTAGATAAATTTTTGAGATGGAAAAATGCAGTTTTACAAATACTAGAAACGTGGCTTTCTAAGGAAAGATTGCGATCAAATAGCACACCTAGGTTCCTTACTGATGATGAAGACTTGACAGAGCAGTCATCAAGTCTTAGACAGTGTTCTAGGTTATTACATGCAGAGTTTTTAGGTCCTATAATTAACACCTCTGTTTTTTTTTCATAATTTAGCAGTAAGAAAATACTTGTCATCCAGTTTTTTTATGTCAACTATGCATTCCATTTGTTTTTCAAATTGGTCTGTTTCACCGGGCCACGAAGAAATATACAGCTGAGTATCATCAGCATAACAGTGAAAGCTAACACAATGTTTCCTTATGACATCTCCCAAGGGTAACATATAAAGTGTGAAGAGTAGCGGCCCTAGTATTGAGCCTTGAGGTACTCCATACTGCACTTGTGATCGATATTATACATCTTCATTCATTGCTACGAACTGATGGCGGTCATATAAGTACGATTTAAACCATGCTAATGCACTTCCATTAATGCCAACAAAGCATTCAAGTCTATGCAAAAGAATGTTGTGGTTAAGATCCAATAAAACTAATAGAGAGATACAACCACGATCAGGTGATAAGAGAAGGTCATTTGTAACTCTAAGGAGAGCAGTCTCAGTACTATGATACGGTCTAAGTCCTGACTGGAAATCCTCACATATACCATTTTTCTCTAAGACGGAATATAATTGTGAGGATACCACCTTTTGTAGTATCTTGGACAGAAGAGGGAGATTTGAGATAGGTCTAAAATTGACTAGTTCTTTGCGGTCAAGTTGTGGTTTTTTAATGAGAGGCTTAATAATAGCCAGTTTGAAGGTTTCGGGGACATATGAGGAATTAATCATAGTCAGAAGAGGATCTTTGACTTCTGGAAGCACCTCTTTTAGGAGCTTAGATGGTATAGGGTCTAACATACATGTTGTTGGTTTAGATGATTTAAAAAGTTTATACAATTCTTCCTCTCCTATAGTAGAGAATGAGTGGAACTGTTCCTCAGGGGGTCTATAGTGCACTGTCTGATGCGATACTGTAGCTGAAGACTGAATGGTTAAAATTGTATCTCTAATAGTATCGATTTTAGAAGTAAAGTAGTTCATAAAGTCATTACTGCTGTGATGTTTGGAAATGTCAACACTTATTGAGGCTTTATTTTTCGTTAATTTAGCCACTTTGTTGAATAAATACCTGAGGTTATGTTTGTTTTCTTCTAAAAGAGAAGAAATAAAGTGTCCAGGGTTATTTATTTATTTATTTATTTGTTTGTTTGTTTGTGTATGTATTTGTTTGTGTATGTATTTGTTTCCTTGCATATGTATGTCTTACAAAGATTGTACAGCAGAGAAGCCATGTATTCAGGGTAATTCATTTATTTATTTGTTTGTTTGTGTATGTATTTGTTTGTTTGTTTCTATATGTACGTGTGTGTGTGTGTGTGTGTTAGTTTTATAGGGTGACCATATGAGCCATTTACCCAGGACGCGTCCTTGCCAGGGTTTCTATATTGCCTAAAACATCCGAAGCAGTTTGACCAATAACATGCAGGCATGGTACATAATCAACCGATCATGGCATGTGAAAAGGTGAGATCTACAGAGAACGATCAAAGCCATGCAAATACACGTACATTTTAGGAGTTTGTTCATTCATTCAACTTGAAGCGTCCTTGCGCTCCGATCATTGTATGACACCAAAGTATCAACAGAGTGATTTTAATACATAAGGAGCCACCTTCTCTGCTCTCTGTAGCTCTTATGAATGTCATACAATGATCGATCTGCACAGCACAAACAGCCAAAATCTGGATATTTTAGGCAATATAAAAATCCTGTCAAGGACGCGTCCTGGGAAAATGGCTCATATGGTCACCATAAGTTTTACAGACATTTTAGTGAAGCATCCATGCTTTTGTCAGTTTTAGATTTAGGCCAAAAAATATTTTATATCACACATTTTCTGGAATTCAGAATACAGTATAGAGTGATATGTTAATTAATATGGGACACAAGCAGGACAGAGATCATCTCTTGTCTAAAGTCTTAATGTCTTCTCCAGGTGTTCCAACGTAACAGACACTTGTAAAAGGGCAGAACTGCAAATTTTATCTTCTGCATGTGCAAGACATTAAGGCTATATTTGATATTGTGCAGTCAGAGAAAACTAAATTTAACAGCACATGTGAAATTTAATATTTGAATAAACTTGACATGCCTTACCAAATTCAAATTCAAACAGAAACGGGTGGTAAATAGGAAAATAGGATGACCAGATTGCAAAACAGAATACAAAGCCGTTATGTGGCTTTAAATGTATGGTCTCATGTACTGTACCTGTCTCTCATTCGGCATGATTCCAAATGTTTCCATGGTTGCAATGTAACTTTTAATTGCTATTATTTCTTTTGTAACCAACACTTACTTGCTTTTTGACTAATAATTATTTAATTTATTTATTTTGCTTGTGACCAACTAACTAATTAAAATTTGGCCGATTAAGCCTCTTCTCATCAACTGGGTCTGCCCCTTAATTATTTTGATGACACAACCTATAAAAACAACTTGCAGGGATCATGACATAGTCCTCCCTCAAAGCACTGGCTCCCAGACATTCCAAAATGACAATTTCAGGAGGGATGTGTAGTCGAGGTGGACCAGGAGGAGGGACGGAGGGCCAGGACATGTACTGGAGGGTGACTTAGAGGTGGAATAGGGAGCCAGGGTGGGGCTGGTGACCAGGGCAGAGCGAGAGACCAAGACAGAGCAGCAATTTAGGGTAGAGCCAGATGAGGTGGTGACCAAGGTGAAGCCAGAGACCAGGGGTAGCTGGTGCAGAAGATGGGACCAAATGCTCCCACAGTGGAGCAGAAGACCATCAGAGCAGATGGGACAGGACCGAAGTAGGGTGACCATATGCGCCATTCATACGGGACACGTCCCAGCCAGACTTTTAATAATGCCTTAAACATCCAGAGCAGCTTGACCAATAACATGCAGGTATTGTACATAGTCGACCAATCGTGGGGAGGCGTGTGAGAAGGTGAGATCTAGAGGGAACAATCAAAGCTATGCAAATATGCGCACGTGTTTGTTCGTTCGATTGACTTGAAGCGTCGCTGCGCACAAATCCAAAAATAAACAAAAACAAAGTGCGCCACAATCCTTCAAGTCAAACGAACGAACATACACGTAAAAGCGATACAAAAGCATAAGGAGCCGTCTGCTCTGCTCTTTATAGCTCTCATGAATGTATCACAACGATCAAACTGCACAGTACAAATAGCCAAAACCTGGATATTTTAGGCAATATTAAAATCCTGGCTGGGACGTGTCCCGTATGAACGGCGCATATGGTCACCCTAGACCGAAGACCTTAAGATGACCACCAGGGTAGAGCTGAAGGAACTGGGGACAACTAAGCGAGAGCTGACAGAACTGAGGACCACCAAAGTGGAGTAGCGAAAACTGAAGTACCCTTCAGCGGAGCAGACAGAGCAGATGACCACCATGAAAATGCTGAAAACCACCACAGTGGATAAGTTATGACAGGACAGACTGAGAGTTCAGAGACAGCCTCTTTGGCCATGACAAGACTAGCAGAGTGTTCAAGGACAGACGTGGCTTCTTTGGAAGAATCTGGAGTGGACAATTCTTAATTTTGTAGTTATGTTATGTATCTTTTCCCTCCATGTCATGTGCAGGGCTACTGTAGGAGGGCACTTAGATATAGCCAAGGTTAATTTTTTATTTTATTTTTTCATTTTTTCATTCTGGACCAGTAGCTTTCAATTAAATGTTTGTAAACATTCTTGCTGAGGTGTAAACAAACAACTTTTACAAACAAATTGAAAATTTATCATGAATGCTACTAGCAAGCGTGTTTGTGTGTTAGTGTGTGATGTACCATCAAAAGAGTGAAATTTCAGCCGTCAATAGATGAGCCACCCCTGACCATAATCAGGTGTCGAGGATGTAATCATAGCACTTTGAGCTCTGCAAAAATTCCTGTGATGTTAGTGTAAGACTTATTGTTAGACTTCTTTTGTAGGCTCTTTTAAGATTTAAGAACAATTTTCTTTACATTTTAAAATATGTATTTAAAAAATCTATTTGGATGTTAAATTGAAGTTTAAGGTAAGATTTATTTTCTTTCCCTCTCTCACTACAGCTCCTGTTTTCTAAAGTTTGTGCCCTCTGCTGCTGATGTGAAAGATGAGTTTGTGTGGCAGGAAGGCACTGACACTCCTTAGCAGTGTGTTTGCTGTCTGTAGTCTGGGGCTGCTGGGTATTGCTGTCAGCACTGACTACTGGCTGTACCTGGAGGAGGGGGTCATCCTGCCTCTCAATCAGAGCACTGAAATCCGTATGTCTCTCCATTCAGGGCTCTGGAGGGTCTGTTTTCTTGCAGGTGAGTGAGTGTCTGCATGTCAGTATATATTTCTGTGACCACCTTAGTTTATATATGCAACCTTGGTTCCCTAAATAGGGAGGAAAGAGATGCTGCACTAGCTGATATTATGGGAACACCCCCAGGGAAGACAATTGTCTGAAGTATGTATACAACATGCCAATTTATCAGCTGTGGTGCTGATGCTAGGAAGAAAGCAGTAACCAAGTAGCATGGCCAGATATCCAGCATCTCGTTCACTGCTCAGGGAACCACTGTGACAAACACTACAGTATGTAACCAAGACGTTTCTGTGAACCTTACAAACCCTTCTTCACCAATACATTAGAGGATGTTAAGGCCATCAACCGAACCACCGTAAGAGTCAGAAACCTCTAAGTTGCTGACCCCAGAGGTTAAAACAAAATCAGTGGGCCCTTCTAAGATCACAGATAGGTAGTGTTTCTATAATGAATAGAAACATGGTGATCCATCTTGTCTCATGCAAAAAAAAAAAAAAAAAGTGAGACAAGTGAATGCACACCCAAACAAACATTCCAAACCAACATGTGCTCTTCAAATTGCTGCCACATTCAACTTATGTGTGGATGGGGCTGTGCCCAAAGAAACACAAGAACTTGAAAGAACTCCTGAACCACCCGAGTAGTAAACTGGGTCCAAATTGCAGTACTTGCACCAGGACACAAATAGTCTCCACCACAGTTCAGCCTTGCCCTATGTTTCCCAAAGTGGTTCCTCCAGTAGAGATACCAGATCCGAGAACCAATCTCAGGATGGCCATTGTGGTGTCACTAACAGATGATGAACTCTGTATTTCAGTACTGTCAGGGGCGTAGATTACGCGGGGGACAAGGGGATCATGCCCCCCCACACTTTTATCATCACAGAAATTTGTCCCCCGCACTTTTTCGGGCAAGTGTGTTCATATAGATTTTTCAAGAGCTGGTGTGAATAAATATAGATGTAAACTCAAAGAGACAGGATAGACTGGCATGATATGATATTTTATTCGGACCCAGAAGGCAAGATGAACCGCTAAACTCAGAGTTTACAGAGCGCTAAACTCTCCTGCAGTGTGTGTGTGTGTGTGTGTTTCATTCATACTCGAAGCCGGAGGGCGCTTTCGCACAGAAAGTCTTACCAGGAAACTCTTAATATGGACAAAAGCATCCAGCTATCTATGAAAACAGTTGTTAGCGGTTTTGTTTAAAAAAAAAAAAATCTCCAGCAGGTGATAAATAAAGTGAACAATGCAGTGCTAACTGACATAGCATTTATTACCATATAGAAACTATTCTGCCTTATTATGTGATAAAAAAGTGTTTGTAGTATATAGACAAATGATTATTATTTGTTATTGTCCAGCAGTTATAGATTTCTAAGCTAATTAAAAGCTAGAAATTACAGAAAAATTTATGTTGCCTGTAGTATACACTACCAGTCAGAAGTTTTTGAACAGTAAGATTGTTATTGTTTTTAAAGAAGTATCTTCTGTTCACCAAGCCTGCATTTGATCCAAACAAAGTACAGCAAATCAGTGAAATTTTGAAATATTTTTACTACCTATTTAAAGGGGGGGTGAAATGCTCATTTTCACTCAATATCCTGTTAATCTTGAGTACCTATAGAGTAGTACTGCATCCTTCATAACTCCAAAAATTCTTTAGTTTTATTATATTCATAAGAGAAAGATAGTCTGTACTGATTTTTCCCCGAAAAACACGACAGGCTGGAGGCGTGACGTGTGGGCGGAGCTAAAGAATCACGAGCGCGAGTAGGCTTTTGCATTGAGAGCGTCTGGAAGCTGTGACACAGATCCAGAGGCTGAAATTTAACAAGAGCAGCATCAGCAAACAACGTCTCTATGTGGTATGTACTAAAACTGTATATATTTGCTTGAGGTTTTGGAAAATGACTAAGTTCCACTTTATGTCGTCTTTTTTTTTTTTTTTTTTAAGCTATACATGTGGAAAGTGCAGTTTGATGACAACATCGCATGCTGTTTACCTGATGTGCTTACGCGCCGATAGCTAAGTTGACAACACAGAGATATTTGAAGCAGTTTTACTCACCGCACGCGGTTCCAACACACGATCGTGACCCTTTTTCGTTGGGACTGCATTATCCATAAGAAATAAACGATGTGCAAATCCAGCGTCAAACTGGGCCTTGTTTGTAAAACAAGCATCTTCGAAATGCAGGGAACAAACAAAAACAATTGCACAACTCCGTTGATGCTCTGTAAAAATAAACTCCATCCACTGGTCCCTTAATGCTGTTTCTCTTTTGGTAATCTGTGCAGGGTTGTCTTGCCCTGGCAACCAAAACACACTTCTGTGATATTTTGCGATGCTCTCGCTCTGATCAGTGAGTCTGTGCTCAGCCTCTCGGTGCGCTGCTATACGGGAGCGCGCGCTCTTCCGGCAGAAGTGTCCTTAGGACCCATATAAGGAAATTCCGCTCTTTCCGAAACTTGTGACAAACCGGAAGGAGTATTTTTGGAACAGAAATACTCCTTCAAACGTATAAATTAATTTTTGAAACTTTGTCCATGTTTAGCATGGGAATCCAACTCTTTAACAGTGTAAAAAACTCAGTATGCATGAAATAGCATTTCACCCCCCCTTTAAAATAACTATTTTAATATATTTATTTATTTATTAGTTTTCTATTTGAATATATTTCAAAATGTAATTTATTGAGATTTCAAAGCCACATTTTTTTTTGCATCATTACTCCAGTCACACAATCCTTCTGAAATAATTCTGATATTGTGATTTGCTGCTTAAAAAAAAAACAACCCTCTTATTTTGATAATACGGTGCCCATAAAGTAACTTGTTCGGTTTACTTAGCTTTGTCGCGGCCACAAAATAATAACTTGTGGGAACATGATAATATGTCGTGGCCACGGGATATTAATTTGTGGGAACGTCATATTAACTCGTGGGAACGTCATATTATGTTGTGGCCACGAGATCATTTTGTCGAGGTAACGACATCCTTATGTCATGGCCTCGAGATGCTATGTTGAGGGAACAACATCCATTTCTCGTGGCCACGACTTCTTATGTTGAGGGAACGATATGTTTTTCTCGTGGCCACGAGTTTAATGCGTAAACAAACCTGTGTGACCATAGCAACCCAGGATTAGGCCTATCAGAGATGGATTCATTCATGTTTTATTTTGAATTAAGAAATTATTATATTATTTATACATATAAAATGTATGCATTTATGACATTTTATGTTAATGTCGAGCATTTACAGTATGCTATTATTTACAAAAGTATTCAGAATGTTAAGTAAAGAGATCGAAATTGAAGCAAAAAAAATAAAAATTTAATATAAACGAAATGAAAAAAATATGACCAATAATATAAGGCTAATAATAATAATAATGTGGGAAATACTATCAGTTAATGGACTGTAGGATAGATAAAAAAAAAGTTTTTATATTTTATTATGCACGTCATATTTATTTATGATAAACTTCATTTGAATGCTGACGATCGCATGTAATACAGACCGGTAGCCAGAGCTTATGGTTAATATAATAATTACTTAAATCAAAATAAAATATGAATGAATCCATTTCTGATAATCCTGGATTACTATGGTCCCGTAGGTTTGTTTACGCATTAAACTCGTGGCCACGAGAAAAACATATCGTTCCCTCAACATAAGAAGTCGTGGCCACGAGAAATGGATGTTGTTCCCTCAACATAGCATCTCGAGGCCACGACATAAGGATGTCGTTACCTCAACAAAATGATCTCTTGGCCACGACATAATATGATGTTCCCACGAGTTAATATGACATTCCCACAAATTAATATCCCGTGACCACGACATATTATCACGACAAAACTAAGTAAACCGAAATAGACACTTTACGGGCACCGTATGATAATGTTGAAAACAGCTGAGTATATTTTTTTCAGGTTTCTTTGATGAATAGACAGTTCAGAAGAACAGCATTGATCTGCAATAGAAATCTCTTGTAAAATGATGTCTTTAACATCACCTTTGATCAATTTAAAGAATCCTTGCTAAAGAAAAGTATTATTTCTATCATTTATTTAACAAAAAAATATATATAAACTGACTAAAAATACTGACTAAGCTTTTGAATGATATAGTGTATAATGTTGCAAAAGCT
Organism: Carassius gibelio; assembly: GCF_023724105.1. Taxonomy (NCBI): domain Eukaryota; kingdom Metazoa; phylum Chordata; class Actinopteri; order Cypriniformes; family Cyprinidae; genus Carassius; species Carassius gibelio. The sequence goes on along the minus strand of NC_068401.1, from coordinate 20,420,090 downwards.
TTTTATTTCACATAAATTCTTATCTGTGGATCCTTCTATTCATCAGAGAATACTGAAAAAAAATTACTCATCTGTTTTAAATATTGATAATCAGCAAATCAGCATATTAAGAATGATTTCTGATTAATGTGACAATGAAGACTGGAGTAATGATGCTGAAAATACACCTTTGATCACAGGAATACATTACATTTAAAATATATTCAAATAGAAAACAAAATATTTCACAACATTACTCTTTTTGCTATACATTGGATCAAATAAAGACAGACTTGGTGAGCAGAAGAGTCTTCTTCTGCTTCTTCTTCTGGACCTCAGGCCATTCAGGCCATTCCTCGAGAGGAAATCCACTCTCAGATTTTTCAGTTCTGGAATCTACACCACTTTAAGGGACATAAACTTGTCCTGAGGTGAAAGAAGAATGTGCCGCACCATATTCACATGGGGTGTGAACTAACTGCTTCTTTGCAGATTTCGGTAGGAAACTACCATTATGTTGTCTGTCCTGATGACATTTTTAAAGTATTTAAGGGAAAAACAGTCAGAAACATAGCCAGCATCTCTAGGCAATTTATGTGCTATGATGGATGCCAAACCTTTCAGACTCCATAGACTGGGCGACCTCCATAGACCACTCCCCAATCTACTGGGAGGCATTTATCATAATTGCTTTGTGACAGCAGACATATCGTCAAGCCCAGACCTTGCAACCCTTATAAAAAAGAAGTATATTTCAAGTTAATTTTATTAAGTATACCAAAGTAAAGTTCAAGTATATAAGTATATAAGTATATAAGTATAGTAGTCAAGTATATAAGTATAGTAAGGATACAAATATCAGTGTACTAGTAGTATACTTATAAGTGTACTATTTCAATACTCATTAGAACTAAATTGGCCCACTTTGTATAGAAACTTCCGTGTCTCTGAAAAATCTGAATGTGGAAAGAAGCATACTTCAGATATATTGTGACAAACCAGCTAAAGTGAGAATGAGAACGTGATATTTGGGGTTAGTGGTGGTGCACGTGCTAATATATCCCTTAAAGATCAGTAAAAAAAAAAAAATTGATTCCTCTGCACAATCTTTGGGCTAAAACCCAGTCCTTTCATTAACAAATCTTTCAACACTGTACAGTCTTGCATAGAAGATTCTGTACCTTTTCCTGTTTCACCCTGTATTGCACTTACCTCACAAATAGTATACTTGAATGTTGTATAACTTAAGTAATGGGACTTTGTACATATATAGGCAACAAATGATTTCAGTTTCTCTTCCATTTAGAGACAACAGCTCCAGCAACACTGTTACCAGATGGTAAATCAGGTATCTTCCCTTCTCTCACCTCACTTTTTCTCTCTTTCCCAACATGTTTTTTAAATGTTCATTTTTTAAAATGTTTTTTTTTTTTTTCCTGAAAGTCATTTTTACTTTAATTCAGTAAGGACAATAAATTCATCAAAATGGTCAGTAAAGACACTTAAAATGTGACAGAAGATTTATATTCTGAATAAGTGCTTGATTGATGTTTTTGAAAAAAAAAAACTGATAGTAATGATGTTAGTAATCAGCATATTAGGAAGGATCCCATGTTTTTGACGGATCATGTGACACTCATGACTGGAGTGATGAAAATTCATAAAACAATATATTAAAATACCAAAACATATATCTTACTTTTTCACAATATTTCACAATATTCCATTTTTCACTGCATTTTTAAAATCAAATGCATCAATATATATAATTATTATTGCAGACACAGTGAATAATATGTTTGTCATTCTTAAAATCACTTAATTCTGTTCATTAGAACTTGCAAAACATACATTGTGAGAGTTATTCTTAATGGATTATATAACAGCATTTTGCACCCAGGTCACATCCATATAGGTCCAAATGGTTCTAGACAAGTATACGTTATTGAGTGGCCTTGTTACTAAAAACCTGCAAAGTAAAACGTTTGACATACAAACCTTTGCACCCAGCAGTGTAGCTGACATAATGATTGTGGTCCACTGGATAAAAAACTTGTCAACAAACTGTGTGTAAATTTGGTCTAAAGCATATTTAAAAAATCCTTTGAACTGTGTTAGGAAAACTATAGCTAATCTTGCAACATAGTTTAGTTAGTTACGATGAACAAGCTCATTCTTCATTCAATTATTAATAATTAATAATTATTCTTTCCATTGGTCAATATTTGAAAGTGTATAATCTGGTGACATAAATTTCTCTTTATTTAAAATGCATGTGATTATTTCATACTGTATTTTATTGTAATTTATGCTGTCATGGTAGCATTTTTAACCTTTTTATTTTATTTTTGTCAAGGAGAGGAGAATGGGCGCTGCTTTACAATAGAGTATGTGATGCCAATGAATGTTCAATTGACGTCAGAATCCACAGCTAGTGTTCTGAGTGAGTGAAAGTCTCCTAAACTTTATGTAAAAATGCATCTTTTGAACTAAAAAAATGCATCTTTTTAAAAGTTGTTTAGTCACTGGGCACTACATCACTAACAAAAATGACTGATTCTACAATAGTTGATTTAAAAAAATAAATTAAAAAAATAAAACTCGGAACAACCTCAGAAACAAACTACCTTAACAACAAGTGTAACCCACAGAAGACCCTAATATAGATGAAAATGGTGAAAAATTGGTGTTTTTATTTTTTACATTTTAGTCAGTTTTTAATTAAATGTTGAAATATTACTCTTTGAATAGCATAATTTCAGTGATTTTACTCACTGAACAAATGTAGAGAACATCTAAAGGTTAATTTGCTGGGTGAAATGCTTCTGTAACCCCATTACAGTAGTCTATATACTGTATGTATACACACTAATAATCACACATTAATGATAAAATGTTATATTTTTATGGGAGAAAAAAAAAGTTTATTATAAAAAATATGTTCTGATTAAATCACGAAACCTAATGAACTGAATGAAAACTTTCAAATATCTTTCACAACTTGACTTGAAAACTTTGTTTTCTTGTATCACAATCCATCTCAATGTCCCTGTTTTCATTTTGAACAGCATCAGTGATATATCATAAACATGGAAAAACCATGAAAAAAAATCCATGATCACAAACATACTTATGTTTTAAAAAATTTCACCCATTCACAGAATTCACACATTCCACAGAATTCACACACGTTAATATCACTTATACCCTCCACATTCCAGAACAGTATCACCTGTCCCTCTTGCAGCAAGATATAATTATTGAAAAATAATATATATATATATATATATATATATATATATATATATATATATATATATATATATATATATATATATATATATATATAATTAATTAATTGATTAAAACTCATTAATTATCAAAAAGAGTATGTTTCTATTAGTTTTTATTTTTTTTTATTTTTTTTTTACATGGAATAGATGAGAAGTACAATTCATCCATGTAATGTGCAAGGGGCACAGGCAAATTTTGCTACCCATTTAACCCAATGTGGCAAGTAACAAAACTGACATAACAAGCTCAAAATCTAAAATGATCAATGCGTTCAACATCAACTTACATTTACAAGATCTACACACATTAATAAATCACATAAAAAAAAATATTCTAGGCATTTTTGCTTACTTCAATTTAGATTTATCCAGTCCAACAAGATAATGTGCTTCAAGGGAAGTTTGCAGGTTTATGGCCAGGTAAATAGGCCAATTTTCCTTCTTCTTTCAAATCTAGCATCCAATAGCATTGCAATGCTAAATAATAGGACTCATTAGTTGTGTAAATGTGGTCTTACAGGAAAAAAACACATAAGCAGCTTTTATTTCCCTCCTGAAGGAGGGAACGGAGACGTCACATCGATGACCAACAAAATTGGGATATCGCTTTGATATACCAATCTACTTCGAGTTTAAACTAAACCAGCCAATGCACATTGGCATGCAATTATTGCATCCATCTGCCACTAATCACAGCGTGAGTATAATAAGGCAGCAGGTACAATGCTTACCAGGTTTTCGCTTCAGAACCGAGACTCAGCAGTGGTACAGCAACCGTGGTGACGGAACGTGATGTCTCCGTTCCCTCCTTCAGGGAATGAGGGTTACCATATGTAACAGAGACGTTCCCTTTCAGTCGGTCATTCTTGATGTCAATTCAATGATCGACGAAATAGGGATCCCTACCAAAAGCACCATGGGTGCTGCCCCTTCCAGTGCCCTGTGCGAGCCGCCTGCACCCCTATTAGGTGTAGGCCGGGGCTCGGACAAGTAGTTCCACTCACCATTGTCAAAGCACTACCCCACTAGGTAAGATTGGATAACACTGGGAAAATGTACCCGTTCTGCTTGGAACAGGGACGCTGCGGAAGCCCCATTCTTCCCGAAGGAGTTTGTGGGAGAAAATACACATATGCCACTAACCATTTGAGGTGAGAACACAGGAGAATACTGGCTCTACACGAAGGCTATAGAACCTAGCGAACATGTTAGGGGTCGTCCAGCCCACAGCTCTACAGATATCTGTCAGTGAGGCACCACGAGCCAGCGCCCAGGAGGATGCAACACTTCCAGTTGAATGAGCTTGCAACGTGATAAGCCAGGGTTATGGCATCCACAATCCGCTACTGGGGTAGGTCTCCTAGAACCTCTGCGTCCCTGTCTGAATGCGGGTGCCAAACGGTGCCCCGTGTCTGAGTCAGTAGATCCTTCCTCAGAGGAATCGGCCAAGGAGGGGCTGTCACTTGCTTTACAGATCCAGAAAACTTGCTCCCCATCCTCCTGGACTTTGTACAGTGTATGTGCAAGAGGGCTCACTGGGGTAAACGCATATTTGAGTAGGCCCTGCGGCCAGCTCTGTGCCAGTGCATCCATGCCGAGTGTTCCCTAGGTCAGTAGAACAGCTGGCAGTGAGAGGTCTCTAGAGAAGCAAACAGGTCTACCTGAGAGGCTCCGAACCATCTGCAAATCAGCTGGACCATCAGGGTATGCAGTCGCCATTCTCTTGGGAGCAATGCTCAAGACGGCTCATCGGCTGTACGGTTGAGCAGGCCCGGAATGTGAACAGAACCTTCTGACTCCAAAGGATGAGGTGGCGGGTGAGTTGCGAAATGCAATGGGAGCGTATAACTCTTTGTCGGTTGATGTACACCACGGTCACTGTGTTGTTTGTTTGGACCAGCACGTGCTTACCTCGTAAGTGACCTTTGAGACAGTTCAAGGCAAGGCACACTGCTAACAACTCTAGGCAATTGATTTGCCAATGCAGCTGCGGGCCCGTCCAAACCCCTGAGACTGCATGCCCGGTGGTGGAGGCATCCGTGCAAACCACAGCATGCCTGGAGATCTGTTCTAGGGGCACCCCTGCCCAGAGGAATGTAAGATATGACTATGGGGTGAGGGTTTGGTGACAGGCCAGTGTAACTTGGACCTGGTGAGTGCTGCGCTTCCACGCCCACCTTGATACTCGGCCATGAAGCCAGTGCTGAAAAATCTCATATGCAACAGGCAGAGTGTTATAAGTGCCGCCGCGGCCACCATATGCCCCAGAAGCCTCTGAAAGAGTTTCAGTGGGACCGCTGTCCTGCCCTTGAATGTATTCAAGCAGGCAATAACCGACCGTGCACATTCCTCTTTGAGGTGTGCTGTCTGTTCGACCGAATCCAACTCCGAGAAAAGAGATCCTCTGCATCATTGAGAGTTTGCTCTTTTCCCAGTTGACCCAAAGGCCCAACAGGCTGATGTGCCAGAGAACCAAGTCCCTGTGCTCGCATAACTGATCCCAAGATTGTGCTAGAATCCACCAATCATCTAGATAGTTGAGAATGTGAACACCCTTCTCTCTGAGGGGAAAAAGAGCCGCCTTCGCGACTTTCGTGAAGACACGGGGAGACAGGGACAGCCTGAAGGGCAGGACCTTGTACTGATATGCCAGTCCTTCGAACGCAAACCGCAGAAAAGGTCTGTGGCACGGAAGGAACGATACATGAAAGTACTCGTCCTTCAGGTCGATCACTGCAAACCAATCTTGTGGACGGATGCACCCGAAGATGCATTTCTGCGTCAACATCTTGAACGGTAGCCGATAAAGGGCCTGATTCAAAACTCGCAGACCCAAGATCAGTCATAACCCACTGCCTTTCTTGGATACAATGAAGCAAGGGCTGTATAACCCCATCCTCATATCGGCTGAAGGGACCGGCTCTTTCGCATCCTTCACCAGTAGGACTGCCATCTCTTCCCGCAGAACAGGGACATCAGCTGCTTTCACTGTAGTGAAGCGGATACCACTGAACTTGGGTGGATGCCGGGCGAACTGAATCGCACAGCTGAGGCTGATGGTCCGCAGAAGCCAGTGAGATGGGCTGGGTAGTGCTGACCAGGCGCTTAGAAACCATACAAGTGGAACTAGCAGAACCACAGCCATACCCACGGTGGGGCAGCAAGGTGGAACCCAGGGGCCCAAATTGGGTAGCTTGTGAGAAGGCCGGAGTGTGGTGTGAGTGTGGGGTGCAGGGCTCACCTGGTTCCACAGACTGGCAGAGGGTGCGTGATTAGGGCCTTTGTTGACACTCTCGAACCACCCACTGCTGCCATCTGGCGAAGGGGGAGGATGAGTGAGGTCTGGTGCTTGGCCGTAGTTCACAGCAGACACAGTTGAGCAGAACGATACTAATGCTTGGCTTTGAAGTGAAAAGATTCATTGCACCTGCTGCCTTATTATACTCACACTGTGATCAGCGGCAGCTGGATGCAATAATTGCATGCACATGTGCATTGGCTCATTTAGTTTGAACTTGAAGTAGATTGGTCTATGGAAGCGATATCCCAATTTCGTTAGTCATCGACGTGACGTTGAGAGTGACCGACCGAAAGGGAACTGATGTTGTAATATTACAAAAGTGGGCCTTACAGGGTTTAAGGGCAATGGAGTGGTTACAATATTAATTTAATTAATAATTGCCGTTGTTTCTCTAAATGGTAATGATTTTCTAAATGATTTTTAGTTTTTCTGTAAGAATTTATATCCATTAATACCTCATGTTTGACTAGTCAGTTAATCAGCAGCATTTAGACCCTTACATGACTGTATGCTACATTAATGATGAGAAATGTACAAGTATCAGGTATCCTTTATAATTAATTATGTATTTTGGCTTGTTCACAGAAATGATTCGTTCTGCTACTCCTTTCCCGCTGGTTAGTCTATTCTTTATGTTCATTGGCTTTGTGCTAAGTAATATTGGACACATCTGCCCTCAACGCACTATTCTGGCTTTCATCTCTGGAATATTTTTTATCCTGTCAGGTGGGTGTTTGTTTAAAGCAGTGTTCATTATATATATAGTCAGTAAAAATTAATCATGTCATGCTACTAAACAAAAGTATACTTTATAATTTTCAGAGTAAAAACAATTTCTAATGACTGAAAAGATTAAGAACTGTTCATGTCTAGAAGACTAAGTGTATAAAAGAAAGAAATAAGTTTTTAGCTCTTAAAGTGACAGTTCTCTGAAAGGTCAAATATATTTTTCTCCCAAGTATGTATGCAGTGAGATTAGTCTCAATAATAATTCATTAGCCCAATTTACAAGCATGAAACCTAATTCACATGCATGAAAAATATATATTTAAAAATATAAAAAATATTGTGGCTGTAAGAAAAGATCTAAAGCATTGAAAATCCCCATTTCCACCATCAGGGCAATAATTAAGGGGTTCCAATCAACTAAAGATTTTACAAATCTTCCTGGAAGAGGACATGTGTCTATATTGTCCTAATGCACAGTGAGGAAGAGAGTTTGTGTGGCTAAAGTCTTTCCAAGGATCATAGCTGGAGAATTGCAGAGATTAGTTGAGACTTGGGGTCAGAAAGCCTAAAACAAATTATAAAATAGCCCCTACATCACAACATGTTGTTCACTAATTAATTGCCTTTGATTATGAATTCGATACTGCACATGTTGGTCAGTCATCTATGGTTCTGTGTATTAAATGCTGCTCAATCTGAAAGCCAGTGATGGAGTTTAACCTACTTTGTTGTGTATTTTCAACCGTTTCAATATGAAATATAACTTGTATATTGATTCAATAGATTTTTTGGATTCTTGGAAATTCTGCATTTGAATTTTTTATTTTATTATAACCTGAAGATGCTATGTGAAAAAAAATGATTTGTAAAGAAAACACATTTTCTAAATAGCGTTTGTGATTTAGGCTTCCTGCATGCAAATTGGGCTTCGCAGGTGTGTATTTGTGTCGTTTGTGTGAATTGTTATTGAGAATAATTTAGCTCCATAAACGTACACTACAACTCTTCCCCTCTTTATTTTTCTTTGGCTCATTTTCTCTTTATTTCTGATACAGGTCTGTCCCTGGTGGTGGGTCTGGTCTTGTATATATCCAGTATTAATGATGAGATGCTAAACAGAACAAAAACGAATGAAGCTTATTTCAGTTATAAATATGGCTGGTCTTTTGCTTTTGCTGCAGTCTCCTTCCTGCTCACTGAGGTAACACTTCCATTTATCTTTGTATATTTGTGTAAATATTAAAGACAGTGGGTCTCATTCAGTAGCTGTGTGAAAAATCTGTGTGGATACATTTTATAATGCTTAATTTTACCAATACGTTTGAACTAAAAATTATTCTAAATTATGTTAAAGAACCCAGTGGCCAGCGTGGTTTGGCACATTTCTCTGCCGTGATCCAGTGTTCATCTCGACAATCAGGGTGGTGCTACATCCGGTGGACTCAGAGATGATTTAAGGATCGTGGTGATGGCTTCCCCAGAGGGAGTTTGTCACCCCTCAAGCACTCCACAGCCAGTGGAGCGGCTGGAGGCACATGCCGGCTCCTCTACACTGTGGAGGTAGCCGGCCGTTTCCTTCGGTTCACCCCCTTGAGACCAGATGTCAATAATTGCATCAGAGGGCATGCTCTCTCTCTCTGGGGATGACGACCTGACTTTATTGCCCCATTCGTGTGTGGCAGCATTGTCCAAGCCAGACTCAGAGATGACCGCTATACTTTCCTGGGCTGCTGAGAATGTCGGACTCATGTGGAATTCTCCACTTTGTTACGATTCTTCGAGACTGGATGAATGGTTTGTCGGTGGAGGTCGCCCATCTGGTGCCATTCTTCTTGGAGGTGCATGAGGAGCTTACAAGATCATATAAGGCACCATTTACTGCCAGAAACAAATTTTGTAGTTCCTGTTAATGCCGAAACTAATTTTGTAGTTCCTAACCACCCTCGTTGGTGGAGCCACTTCGGTGTACATGGGCATTCCCTCGGTGGAGCAGTCTGTGGCCATGCAACTGTTTTCAACAGCTGCTTCGACTTTGCGGGTTGACCCGTGTCTCCCCTCATGGGCCTGTAGATATTCGTCAGGTTTAACTGGCAGTGCTTACAGAGCTTGTGGGGAGATGGCTTCTGCCCTTCATGCCATGGCATTACTGCAGGTCATCAGGCCAAAGCCCTGAGAGACCTGCATGAGGATGGCCATGACCTAATGGTTCTGTATGAACTACGTACTGCAATGGATCTCGCATTTTTAGTAACAAAGATGACTGCACAATCTTGCGATGTCCATGCTAATGGCCCAAAGTGCCATATCTGGCTGTGTCTGGCCAACATGAAGGAGCATGATAAGGTGTAGTTACTGAATTCTCCCGTGTCACAGACCGGCCTTTTCGGCGACACTGTAGAGAGCTTTACACAGCATTTATTGGTGGAACAGAAGCAGACTGAGGCATTCAAACACATCGGGTTCCCGACGGGTTCGGTCGGGTTCAGGCTTAATATATATCATCTTACGCGGGCTCACGTTGGGCTTGGGTTTGCGCTCCGGTTTGCGAGGTAAACGAGCGATCATGTGATGTGTTTCGATTAGCGCGAGAAAGATGCGAAAATGGATGCCGAGTAGGTGTAATGGAGGATTGCCTCTTGTGATTACATTTTGGTTGCACCAGCAACTAAAGCAAAGTCTGAGGTGTGGAAAAGTTTTGACCATGTTTATAATAAGAATAATGAGTGAATAATGACGCACCATCAGTGAGCACAGGAATGCGCTGTATAGTTTCGGTTCCTTGCCGCTGTCGCCTCTGGCTTGCTTAGTTGGGGTCACTTCATCTACAGCGATATCGTTGACTTGATTGCAAATAAATGCACAGACATTATTTAAACTGAACAGAGATGACATCACTGAATTCAATGATGAACTGCCTTTAACTGTCATTATTGACACACTCTGTTTTCCTAATGAATGTTGTTCAGTTGCTTTGACGCAATGTATTTTGTTTAAAGTGCTATATAAATAAAGGTGACTTGACTTGACTATCCATCCCTGAAGATTGGTTGGCAGCAATCGACCTGAAAGACACATACTTTCATGTTTTGATTCTCCCATGTCACAGGTCATTCCAGTGTTTCACATTCGAGGGTCAGGCATATCAGTACATGATCCTGCCCTTCAGGCACCTCAGCCAGTTGGTTCTTCAGGTCCACTGGAAAAAAGAGCAAACTTGTGCCAATGCAGAGGATCTCTGTTCTCTGCATGGAGTTGGATTCAGTCAGCACGCCTCACCCAGGAACATATTCAGTCAGTGCTGAACTGCCATAAGACTTTATCAGTTTGCCCCATATGAGACCGCCTCAGTACTGGCTCAATGTCCAAGTTCTGAGGTGGGCATAACGATGCGGTACTGGGTTCAGATTACACCGGCCTGCCGCAGAAACTTTAGCCAGTGGTCAGATCCCTCATTTCTCCGGGCAGGGGTGCCCCTGAAAAAGATTTCCAGGCCTGATGTGGTATTCACAGATACTTCGGCCACTGCCTGGGGGGCCACATACAATGGGCATGCAGTGTAAGGGTTTTGGATGGGTCCCCAACTGCATTGGCATATCATTTGCCTTGAGTTGCTAGTAATACACCTTGCCCCTGAGCTGCCTCAGAGACTGCATACAGGGCAGGAACATTCTGGTATGCACAAACAACATTGCGTATGTCAACATTTCACATGTTGCAACTGACCCGCTACCTCCTCCTGTGGAGTCAGGAGCATCTGAGATCCCTTCATGCCATCCACATCCTGGGTGTGTTCAATCAGGCTGCCGACAAACTGGCTAAAGCAACACTTCGAGTAGACTCCACCACGGATCAGCTGATCTGGTGACAGTTCGTAGCTGCTCAGGCAGACCTGTTTGCATCTCCAGAAACCAGTGGTTCCACTCCCTAACAGAGGCAATGCTTGGCACCAGGGCCTGCACAAATTTGTGTTCACCCAAGTTAGCCGGCTCACACAGACACTGTTAGATCAAGGAGGACAAGGAGCAAGTCTTGTTTGTGGCTCCATATTGGCCCAACAGGACCTGATTCCCGGAACTCATGGTCCTCACAACAGCCCCTCCCTGGGCGATTCCTCTGAGGAAAGATCTGCTTTCCCAGAGTCAGGGCACCCTTTGGCACCAATGTCCAGACCTGTGAAGACTTGTGTGAAGGACATGTGTGTTCCCTGGACGGTGTGTATCCACAATACAGGCCTATGCACTGATGTGGAATCTGTTCTTTGAATGGTGTTCCCCCCACCGGTAGGACCCACAGAGATGTTCAGTCAGAGCCGTGCTTTCCTTCTTGCAACAAGGTGCGCAAGGTGTTTCCTCCTGTGTTCTCACCTTAAATGGGTTGTGGCAATAAGAGGCCCCTGTTCAGAGTATCAGAGTTCTCCAGAGAGTCCCCTGACCGGGGAGTCCTCCAGGACTCCGGCAGCCAGATGTGGCAGAGTGTCAGGCCCCAGGCCCATCAGCCAATGAATTCCTGAAATCTGGTGTGAGGTTAGTGCCCATATGAGTAACCCGGTTGGGATACCATATGTGTATTTCCATGGTACAGCTAATAAGGCCGTGTTTGCCCTGGCAGACCACATTATCCAGTCTCTAAATGATGCAGCCATGAGCTATCTCAGAGACTTCTTCAGGGTTCCTTCACGTGAGTAAATGTCACTTAACACCCTCTGGGAGGAGGTGACTCCACAGTGTGTCCTCTTCCAAGTGGAAGGACACACTTTCCCAGTGTTATCCTAGTCCTACCCTAGTCCTACTGTTGGTTTGCGAGGAACAACTGTAGTCGACCTTCTCTGTGTAGAGACTGCTCGTATTGTCTGCCTTACGGGAAGGATCAGGAGGCCTACACAGGGCACTGGAGGGGTCAGCACCTGTGATGCGTTGGTAGGGATCCCAATTCATCAGTCATCAGTGACATGACGTCAAGGAAGGTGGCAATGGAGATATTATGTCCTGTCGCCACATTTGCTGTACCACTGCTGAGCTGCCGGGTCACCGGCTCGGCTTCTCAGCGGAAGCATAAATTAATGTGGTGCCCCAGCTGCCTCTTAAACTCACACTGTGATCAGTCGCAGCTGGGTGCAATAATCGCATGCCAGTGTGGATTTGCTTGTCTCATTACACTTGAAGTGTATTGGTCTCTCTGGCCAGATCCTAATTAGTTGGTCATTACCAAATGTGACGTCTCCGTTCCCTCCTTCAGGAGACATTTTTCCAGTATCTCCAGTTGCCAAAGAGGTAATTCCTGGTATTCGGTGCCTTTTGTGTCCCCAGTGAAGATCATATTGAATATGATCTTAAAATAAATAAATAAAAACTTTATAGTATTTTAATCCACCAAATTATCTCAAATTTATGTAATTAGTTTTCTTTTTAATATATATTCTGTTTTGCTATCTTCATGCTGTCAGCCAAAATCAGATTTTTGTATTTCATTGGAATCTGATCTAAATGATTGACTGTCCATTATTGTGTATTGTATATTGTAACTGTTCAGATCTGATTTGTGTTCCATTTTTATTTTGGAAAATTGATTACAGATTACAAGTTATCCTGTTAAAATGTAGTGTAACTATTTCAGTTACTTTATTAATGTAACTGATTTGATTTTTTTTTTTTAATAATTTTTCTTAATTTAAAAAAAAATTTCAACTGTTAATCAAACGTAAACCAGGCTAAGATAACCTTACAATAATACTCAAAACTGATTACTTTCAGACTTTCAAAATCCTTCATCACTTGAATTAAGATTATAATATTTTAAGTTTAAAGAGCAGCTGCCACAAAATCAGACTTATTAACGGATCATTCTGAGGTTAGATACAGATTTTAAATCATAACGAGATATAGTTTAATAGATATGATACACTTTTTTAGTCATACATGTAGTATGTTGATTATATTATTATCTGCTCACTATCCTTTACTCAGCACTTGCTTGATCTCCAAGCTGTTTTTCATAAGATGCTGTCTTAACATTTAAATTGTGAAGAAACATTTAAATTAACATTTAAGTTAAATTAAATTAACATTTAAATTGTTTGGCTGTTTCCAGTAAAGTGGAAGCCATTTGTGCTGAAAAAACACAAGGAAGTCCAGCATTTCCTTGAATTAGCAGTGCAATACCACCAGTTTGTTCCCTGTTTTTGTAGGTTCACTGATAAGTCCAAGCTTTTTAGTGCATGCACCAATGCCAACAGGCATTTAAGCATCTGAAAATGTATTTAATGTTCCACTCACCCTGGGACATCCAAATTTAGAACATTACTTTATTGTGTGTACAAATGCCAGTGGGGGTGGTGAATAAAAGAAGACTGGGCACTGGGGAGGTAATAGCTTATGCAAGTACAATCTTAATTAATCAGAGTCAAACTATTCTGTAATCGGAAGGAATGTTTAGCCAGTATTTGTTTATTCTTTTGAAATTAAACAACTTTTTTTATTTATCTATGTATCTGTTTATTTAAAATATTTATTTTCACATCAAATTTCTCTGCACATGTGGTGAGTAGAGGAAAGCCCTAGATGGTTTGGGATTGCTTAATGCAAATAATTACATAATTACAAATAATACCATTACAGCATTCTGTCATTTAGAATAATATGAATGAATTTATTCGGTAGCCAGGTGTTTAAATATTAATAAATATGTATAAGCATCTGTTGTGAATATAGTGGAATTTTTGTCTTGCTAAATTGTCCTTTATGTATAAGTATGAAACATTCCCACAGTTAATGGTGAATTAGACCCAGTATCCTAAACACCCAAAAGAATATATATATATATATATATATATATATATATATATATATATATATATATATATATATACACGCGCACACACACACACACACACACACACACATATATATATATATACACGCACACGCACACACACACACACATATATATATATACATATATATATATATATATATATATATATATATATATATATATATATTCATATTCATATATATTCATTTCATATTCTTTTCAATCTCTCTCTTTTTGTGCCACCACCAGGCAGCAGGCGTAATGTCTGTGTACCTTTTTATGAAGCGGTACAATGCAGAGGAGATGTACAGGCCACATCCAGGTTTCTACCAACCTCGCCTCAGCAACTGTTCTGATTACTCTGGTCAGTTCCTGCATCCAGATGCCAGGTCTCGTGGACGCAGCCCCTCAGACATCTCCAGTGTAGCATCCCTTCAAATGAATTCAAACTACCCTGCGCTCCTCAAGTGTCCTGATTATGATCAGATGTCCTCATCGCCCTGTTGAGATTGCAAATAAACAATAGTGAAATCTGAGAATGAGATAGCTCTAGCTAGTTCTTAAAGATGCTATTCTGGCATGGCATTGGCACCTGAGATTGTGTTGTGTTTGAACAGAGGATAAATGTATGTCCTTGTCTTCGAGAGCCTTCAGTACTAATGCAGTGAGTTTAATACATAAGTTGATGGTATCATTTTCTCTTTTATTTGTAGTTTACCACACTGATGTGTAGCTAATAGTATCTCTGCCTTTTTCTTAAAAGTATGATTTTTTTTAGAGTAATTTTATTCAAAGAGTCAGTTGGTTTTTAATCAAAACTCCAGCTTTAATTGAAAACAGATGAATGTTTTATAGAAAAATTGAGAACTAGAAATTATAGCATAAAATAAGTATTTAAATTATTATATTTATTCATCATGCTTATTAAAACACATATTCAGTGAGAAGATATACATGCTAATGTGACTCAATATTTGTTAATCAACATCTTGTTTCTGCCCTTATGCACTTTAAGAAAGTAACCATAACACAGAATTTAAATATATTAATATTTTATATTATTGTTATGTGTTGTTGTGTCACTGGTGAGACTAGCTGTGGTCTTTTGATTAGGAGGCATTTTGTGTTTGATACAGATGTTACATTAATGTAGGTTTAGTGTTTTCCTTTTTTGGCTAGTGCTTTACATTCTAATCTAATCAGATCAACACATCAGTAATGCAGTGATTTTTACAATAAAACATTCTGTTATTATTGATTGTTTCACTGTTTATATATATGTTGTAGAAAAAAATAAACATGTAAGTAATATATGTATGTTTTATAACCAATTTCCCCACTCTATATAATACATAATGTTTTGATTCGATACAAAATATGTAATTACAATTTCCCCTCTTGATAAAATGTTAAAGCAGCAGCATTTGTATGCCTTATACAGTAGTTGACCTATTGTACTCTTTCTGCATAAATTGTCATCTTGCAAATAACATCATTTGCTATTTTGATTTGTTTGATAATAAAAAGGCAGTCATAAATTAATCTGAAAATAAGAACATAATTTTCTACTCATGTACACTGAATAACTTTTTTATATATTTGGTTAGAAATATGTTAAATATGTATATGTTAAGGACTCTTTAACTTGATGTCACACTATTTTATTGTGTAGCTACTGCAGTGAAAGTGTGTACAATGATAAATATATTTCATGATTTAAAAAAATGGTATCATGGTAAAACAAAATCACAAATCAAAATCATCTGATAAATGTTCATTATTATGCTTTAACCTTAGATGGAAACAGGAATACAGAAATCTACAGTACCCTAACCACACTAACCTAACATGCTCTTTTAAAAATGTAGAAGTGGTATGTACGGAATGGGAAATTTTTATTAGTTAGCTCATATAAAACACATAAAATGACAATTCTGTCATAATTTACATTAAACGGATTAACCATCTTTTAAACCACATTGGACTCCATTGACTTTCATTGCGTGGGCAAAAACAGATAATTAAGACAATACTTTTTTCATACTAAAGTAGTTATCTGATCCAATAATTCTGCAGTACCGGCTCACAATGAGTCAGTGCTGAGGCAAGAGGTTCTCATCCTCCTTGAGAAACATGCAATAGAAGTCTTCCCACTGAGTGAGCTAGAGAGAGAGTGGGTTCTACAGCTGCTACTTTGTTGTTCCAAAGAAGTCAGAAGTCACCTTTATTTATATAGCACTTTTATCAATACAGATTGCGTCAAAGCAACTGAACAGCATTAAATAGGAAAATAGAGTGTAATTTAATTCAGTGATGTCATCATCCAGCTCAGTTAAGTTTAATAAATAGTATCTGTGCAATCATGTCAACGATATCGCTGGAAATTAAGTGTCCCCAACTAAGCAAGCCAGAGGCGACAGCGGCAAGGAACCAAAAAACCATCAGTGACAGAACGGAGAAAAAACCTTGGGAGAAACCAGGCTGAGTCAGGGGTCAGTTCTCCTCTGGCCAGACAAAACCAGCAGTTCAATTCCAGGCTGCAGTAAAGTCAGATTGTGCAGAAGAATGATCTGTTTCCTGTGGTCTTGTCCTGGTGGCCGTCTAATAGCAACTTATTTTGTATTAGTGGATGTAAATAACCAACATGCTATTTGTAAAGTACATTATTTGACAATACATAGCCTAGTATGTCCACCACGGAAACAGTTTTACACCAATTACCATATTGCTGATGTTGATGGTTTCCCCAGATGTGGGGTGTTAAAAAGTCAGCTAATTTTACTGCTGTAGTGTCCCACCATCTAAAAAAAATATTTGAGAACCAGAAATAATTATGGGCTTTGTGTTATTCAAGCTGTACTTATTATCATCATTCTTTTTATACACTTTATACTAAAACTGAATCCACAGACAAAAATGTAAATGGTACAAATGTGAAATCTAGGCCAAACAATCTAGGTCCAAGACATTGACTGCTAGGATAAAAAAGATAGTAATTGGACGCGCTATAGAAAAAAAAAAAGAGAGAGAATGAAATGTTTTTATTTCATAAATCATGTGTCACTAAATCAAATCTTGGCTCATGTTCTAGAGATACCACATTACCTAATTTCTTTATAAGAAATAAAATAAAATAAAATAAAAATAAATAAAAAAAAACATCTACCTGTTCATCTTTTCCACAGTTTATGCCACAATCTGTACCTGTACCTAATATGGAGTTCAATGGTGATTGCAATTTTATGCCACTAGACGGGAGTAAAGGATGATTTGGTCCATGAGTCAGGAACTTGTGTGTCCGTCCTTTATGCTTTATCTTTTTTTTCTTTTTTTTAAAAAGAAATATACAACATATAAGTAGCAAAGCTGGCTATGCTTGCACTATCTGCAACTCCTTTTGTGCCAGCTCCAGGTAAGCCCATCTAATTTTTACAAGGCTGGCTTTACATGTCTTGGGAGTTGTGTGTTGGCACTTATGGACACCAAGCTTATGGAAGGATTTCCAAAAGTGTGAAGTGTTAAGAAAGCAAATGCTGTCACAGTGCTATGTGGATAAAACCTCAGAAGTTTGAAGACTGTTCTGCAATATACACTGAAGTATTGCCTGATGCTCGGCACTTAATGTTTCACATGAAAATTCTAATACCCATGCTGATTTTTACATAAGGTCTTCAGATATGCCCATTCCCAGCACATATTTTGTGGCGGCACTAACATTATAGATTATTAGTTAACAATATTATAATTTCTTTTTTTATCCAGATGTCAAAGTCCAGCACAAAAAGGTGTCTCTTGATGATTAGCTTGTTCAACAAAATTGTGTTGACTGCCATTTACCATCTGTGATGTTATTTCAGAGGAACTTCATGATTAATGCTCTGTATGTTGATTTTAGGAAAAACAAACACATATACATATATATATATATACACACACACATATACATATATATATATATATATATATATATATATATATATATATACATATACATATATATATATATATATATATATATACATATATATATATGTGTGTATGTATGTATATATATATATATATATATATATATATATATATATATATATATATATATATTAGGGATGCACGATATTGGATTTTGGCCGATATTCGATATGCCGATATTTTCTAAATAATTTTGGCCGATGCCGATACCGATATCGATATATATACAAATATATACTGATAAATTTAAACTTTAATTTTACTGAAGAGAAATCCATGTATCTCTTCTGTACTGATTCTACCATAAATTTATTATTTTACAAATGTAGACAGACATTCACATCTGAAAAACAGGTCAATTATTTCACTTGGAGAATATCGGTTTGGCTCATCGGCAGAAATATTCATAATGGTCATTTTAAGCTTTTTTCGGCCGATACCGATGTTGTGCCGATATTATCGTGCATCCCTAATATATATATATATATATATATATATATATATATATATATATATATATATACATATATATATATATACACATATATACATATATATATATATATATATATATATATATATATATATATATATATATATATTTATATTTAATTTAAAGGGGGCCAGGAAATTGTCTGCCATAGACCTACACAAACCATTAGGGACACTTGCAGGGGGGACAGCTGATGTTCATTTCTCATGAGGGCTTACCTTCATATGTGCATTTTGGATCACAGCACATGTTTGTGAATCACTTCATGTGCATTTGCAGATCAGTTTTGTGGATTTATAGTGTCAAGACATGGCACACAATTTGGACTCCAGATGACAACTACATTGCACTGGCCAATCATAGCAAGTACATACTTTAATTTTTGTAATATTTTTACAACCAAAAATTTGTATCTCCCTTGCATCCGCTATCGCTCCATAATTGAAAGAATTTTACTTGCATAGTTGTTATTTTCTGTTATGTGCACATACATGATAAGAACATGAGTGTTGGTTTTCCTTGTTGCACTCACAGCCTGAATCATCTATCTATGTGTTGTAAACATGAGAGATATCTGGTAATACTTTCTGTGAAGCCCATATTTACAATACAGCATAAGAGTATTATGGGAATTATAATGAATTCATAATGCATTATAAAACACACACACACACACACACACATATACATATAAGAATATTCATAAGAACAGTTTTAATGTTTTATAATATTGACTTATTTGTGGTTATAGTTTTTAAGAGTATGATGATTTATAACACAGTGAACATGTTGCATACAGTTACAATGGATTATATTTCTTATATTTATAATGTATTATAAGTCTCATATCTTATCATTTTTCTAATGCTACTTTATTTAAAGCAATCAATGACCACTTAAAAGAATATAATTTTTTTTCTCAAACAGCTATAAGATCATATATCAAATCAGATTAATGTGCAATATGACACATTTGCACATTTGAACTACTTTTATTGTACTATCATTTGGTTATTTTGTATGCTTTAGACAGCTGTATATAAGTAAATCTGCAACTACATATCAACTAGAAGTCTTTAGAGTATTACTACCATGTTTGCTAAATATATGCTAACACTTTATGTTGACAAACTGGCTATAAGTAACTTTGCACGTACGTGAACATATAGTACCTACCCTAACCTTTAAGGGTTAGTTCACCCAAATATTAAAGTTATGTCGGTCATGTCGTTCCAAACCCATAAGACCTCCGTTCACCCTTTGAACACAGTTTAAGATATTTTAGTTTTAGTCTGAGAGCTTTCCGTCCCTCCATTGAAAATGTATGGTAATGTCTGCTAGACATTACCCAGAAAGGTAATGAAAACATCTTCAAAGTAGTGCATGTGACATCAGAGGGTCAGTTAGAATTTTTTGAAGCATTGAAAATACATTTTGGTCCAAAAATACCAAAAACTACGACTTTATTCAGCATTGTCTTCTCTTCCGGGTCTGTTGTGATCGTGTTCACTGCAGTGTAGTGATATCTGGCTCGCGAACGAATCACACGATGTAACCGGATCTTCTTGAACCAGTTCACCAAATCGCACTGAATCGTTTGAAATGGATCACTTCTACAATAAGCAAAGTTCTTTTGTGCTCGACGTGATGATGTCATTGGCGATGATTGCCCTTGATTCAAGCCTTCGGTTTACCTGCGCTCATAACACTAGCACAGAATCAGTTCAGAATCAATCACAAAAAGAACCAGTTTGGTTCAGATGCGCTGTGTGTCAGTCTGCTTCACACTGAATCACACATGCACAGTATCATTAGCTCCTCGGTTCACAAATCGGACACGTCTGACAGAAACGGTTCTTGACTCGGGAACAAGTCAATCTCGTTAAAAAAGTTAACAGCTTAAGTAATTTGTGGATTAATGCTTATTGGAGACGTGAACCATTTCAATTGATTCAGTTCGATTTGGTGAACGCGCTCACAACAGACCTGGAAGAGAAGACAATGCTGAATAAAGTCGTAGTTTTTGCTGTTTTTGGACCAAAGTGTATTTTCGATGATTCAAAAAATTCTAACTGACCCTCTGATGTCACATGGACTACTTTGAAGATGTTTTTTACCTTTACCTTTGTTACCTTTCTGGACATGAACAGTATAACGTACATACATTTTCAATGGAGGGACACAAAGCTCTTTGACTAAATCTAAAATATCTTAAACTGTGTTCCGAAGATGATCGGAAGTCTTACGGGTTTGGAACGACATGAGTGTGAGTCATTAAGGACATAAATTTAATATTTGGGTGAACTAACCCTTTAACCTAAGCCTACTAATACTCAAATGAGAGTTAGTTGACATGTAGTTGCAAAGTTGCTTATAGTTAATAGACTAAGGGGACCATTAAAATAAAATGTAACCTAAAACATATACATTGCATTTTTTTTTCAGTTGAAATTATTAACTAGCTCACAGTGAACACTCGAATAACACTCCACACATGTGATACTGTGCAAATCTTAAATAAACAAAGTCAATATATATATATATACTCCATTATACATTTAAAAGTAGGTTTTATATGGTGCTCACTGTGTGTTATAAATAATCATAATCTTAAAAGTTATAACCACAAATATGTAAGAATTATATTTTATTATAATTGTTGTTATGATTATTTGTTATAATATATTATAAGGTTTTTATAATGCATTATGCATTCACTATAATGCCTTAAGAATACCTTTATAATGTATTATAAATAGGGGCTTCATAGAAAGTGTTACCAGAGATTTTAATGCTGTGCATGTTGAGAATCAGCCAATCTGAAATAAACAGTAAAGATGTTCTTAAATTGTAGCCTAACAACAAGCTCAGGGGAAATCAGTAATAAGTGCCAGTAGAATTGTATCATTTTAATTTTAACTGAAATTAAATTATGACTGTTTGTTGGCTAATGACAATGATAAAGTTCTGTCAATAAAAATGCCTCAGCTGGCATCCTCCAAGTCTAAAAGGACCTCAGAACTCCCTAGAGCCTTGATTCCAGTGAATTCCCTGAATGCTGCCTAAAAATAACAGCAATACCCTTTTAAAGATGTGTCTACAGCTGGGACAACTGATGTGGTGCACTGTGCATTTCTCTTGAGAATGACATATTACATTTGTAATATGGCTTAATGTGCCATATTTTCTTTATGCACTGAAATGTGAACAAAAATATAATTATGGAAAATAAAACATAAACATTATATTAGAAATAACTAGCATAACTATATCAATTATGCAATTATTTAAGGAGTTTTTTCAGCCTTTCGGGGGGAAAAAAACAGCATTTGCTACAATCATATGCTGATATATAAGAACAGTTCATTTAATACCAATCAATATATTTAGAAGTGTAATTATATTTAGTACAGAATCTTGTAGATTACAATTTGCAACTAGACGGATGCACTGTTACTTCCTCTTCAGTCAAAAATCTAGGTGTTCTTTTAGACAGCAACTTGTCTTTTGAAAATCATATTTCCCATGTTACAAAAACTGCATTCTTCCATCTTAGAAACATTGCCAAGCTACGAAACACGTTACCTGTTTCTGATGCAGAAAAGCTAGTTCATGCATTCATGACCTCTAGACTGGACTATTGTAACGCACTTCTAGGTGGTTGTCCAACATCTTCAATAAACAAGCTACAGGTAGTCCTTACCCCAATTTTACAGTCTCTGCACTGGCTACTCATTAATTTCTGTATCAGTTACAAATTATCATTACTTACTTATTAGGCCCTAAATGGTTTAGCTCCTGCGTACCTAACTAGTCTTATACCACGTTACAATCTATCACGCTCCACAAAACGCTGGACTTTTGGTAGTTCCTAGGATAGAAAAGTCCACTAAAGGAGGTAGAGCTTTTTCACATTTTGCTCCCAAACTCTGGAATAGCCTTCCTGATAATGTTCGGGATTCAGACACTCTCTCTGTTTAAATCTATATTAAAAACGCATCTCTTTCGCCAAGCATTCGAATAATGTATCTCTTAAATTCTGACTGCAGTTGCATCATATCAAATGCATATTCTTACTCTTTACCTTGGGTTAAACTAATTAATTTTACTTTGTTGGAACAGCAGCTATGCTAATGTTGTCTCTATTTGTTTCTATGTTTTGCCATGGGATTTACGTCCCGTGGTAACTAGGATTTACACAAGCTCCAGTCTGGATCCAGAACACCTGAGAAGAGATGATACTGACCTTCAGAAGACCCCAGATGATGCCAACCCTGAATCAACAAACAGAACTAACAAATATTGCTACAAGTGTGACTGCATCATATAATAACTGCTGTTAATAATGTTCATCGTCTAGCAGACTATGTCTGGTATTCATTTTTCTGAAAATCCTGTCATATGCACACAAACTGACAGTCACCACTTATAAGCTACCACTAAATATTGTAGAAACGTAATTTTCTGTAAAGTTGCTTTATAATGATTTGCATTGTAAAAAGCGCTATACAAATGAACTTGAATTGAATTGAATATTTAGTATTTAGTATAACTTAGGATTGACTATATGTGTTCCAATTTTAAACAATGGTCCAACATTAAGTTAATTATGCAAGAGTAATGCAGAACATGAGTACATTTTAAATTCTTCCTGCAAAGGGGGTCAGCCATTGTCACAATCACATGCGATGCAGCCCCATAAATCAAACTGTGATTGCTCTCTTTGCCAGAGGAGAACTGGTCCCCTGGCTAAGCCTGTTTTTTTTCCTCCATTACTGTTATCTGATGGCACTGACACTATCAGAGGAGAACAAAACTATTGCTTTTCTGTAGAGCTGCTTTATAGCTAAATCAAATTAGGGTTTTTTTTCGACATCGACAATGTTATTGAAATGAAAGTTTTAGCAAATGTTCTACCAGGAAAATTATAATGCCACATCATTCTGGCCAAACACTGCTTGACACTTGATGTATACGAACTGAAATATCTTTTATGTTCATAATTGATAATGCTGATGTTCCTCCATCCTCCCCACCACCACCACTGTACATCCGCCAGGGTTAGGCTTCGCACCTACCGTTATCCTCAGGCAGGAACAGCCAATCTGCATCCCCAGGATTTGAAAAAGGACAGGGCATAATGTCAAAGAACGTCTCGGTTAAGTATGTAATCCTGGTTCCTTGAAGGAGGGAACAGAGGCGTTACGTTAGAAAGACACTGACGTATGGGATCTAGCCTGAGAGCCCAATCACCTTCGAGTGGTTACAAAACGAGCCAATGGTATGCCCAGTACCTTGGTCTGCTAAATTTGCATCGCAAGCTCCGCTCCACAGATCGGGTATATAAGGAGCAGCTCAAGCAACTCACATTCAAGTCTTCGCTGAGGAGCCGAGCCAGTGACTGGGCCATTCAGTCTGGGTCCTTTCCAGGAGCCTGACGCAGCATGCCCATTGCACATGGCACCCTAGCCCATGGCAGAGGAATCTTTTGACACAACAACATATCTGGACACAGGTTCTAGGGGCACGCCAGCCCGTAGAACGAGGGGTCCAACCACGGGGTGAAGGTTCGGAGGCAGGCCGGAGTGACAGTCACTCGGAGCATGCCCAGTTGCCATGCCCATCTCAGTACTCGGTCATAAAGCCAGTGCTGAAGCGGTCTCATATGGAGTAACCCAAGTGGTATGATTGCCGCCGTGGATGCCATATGCCCCAGGAGCCTCTAAAACAGATTCAGTGGAACCGCTCTCTTGCCCTCGAATGTCTCAGGCAATTTAGCAGCGACTACGTGCTCATTCGTAAGCCAAGCGAACATGGTGACTCAGTCTATTTTCATACCCAGAAAAGAGATCCTCTTCACTAGGGAGAGTTTGCTCTTTTCCGAGTTGACCTGAAGACCTAGCCGGGCAAGGTGCGCCCTCGGCGATGAGAAGGCTGAGGCGGCTGCACCGGCGGCAGAGGGCAGCAGCAGGCTGCCAGGGCACGATGGCCTCAGATTGCTTCTGGGGGGCAGAGAACTGCTAGGCAAATTTTCTACCGGAAGACCAGGCTGTCTGCCAGGGTAGTCATAGGTGGCGCTCCTGGACCACCAAAGTGGACATCACCTCAGCTGCCCGAGAAAGCACGGCTGTCAGCTCGGGATTGGACTCTGGCAATGCTGGCACTCCCGAGGGAGGCAATGCAGCCGAATCCTCATCTCCCGAGGACTCAAGCCTGCCTTGTGATGCGGCAATTGACATAAGGTCTTCCTCCTGAGCCTCGAATGAGATGTCAGGAGCCTGAGAGGGTCCAGGACCTCATCCAGAAACTCAACCAGCTGCGGCGTTTCTGGGGGGGGGTGGCCCGAGGAGGCTGGTTCGTAGGGAAAGCCCACACGGTAACCCTCAGATCACCCTGGCTACCAGCTGAAGTAGCTCTCTTACGAGAAGAGGAGCTAGAACAGGGTGATAATCAAGTCTCGATCTTAACGCCGAGATGGTCATGGTCAGGAAACCCAGATGAACCGCTGAATCGCGCTGTCACACCAATACCAGCTGACTCACTTGTAAACACTCCAGTGAAAGCAGAAAGCAATGTGCTCGGCTCCGAAGCGAAAGCTTGAATGAGAGTAGCTCGCGCTGCTCCTTATATACCTGCTCTGCGGGGCAGAGCTCACGATGCGAGAGCCCATTCGTCAGTCTCTTTCTGACATAACATAGAGCGTTACCCACTGAAAGGGAACTTTTCAATACAACTAGACATGAATCCGTGTAGCTTGCTACCATCTGTTAATTCTTTATAAAGCATAGTTACATTAACATGTAACATTCACATGTCCTCTGAGTCTTTCTGGTAGAATTGAACTGATTTGATCTGAATAATTACACTACAGTCAACAGTTAAGTTGCTGATTGCTGAATTTAATTTGTTTGATAGCTGATGAATATACACAGATGTTGACCTGAACTGAATGGAGCTGAATATTGACACTATTGTCTATTTATACCTGCTTTATGGCAGCATTTGAATTTGCCTTATATTAGATGTTCTAAACCAACAACATGTATGTTAGACCCTATACCATCTAAGCTCTTAAAAGAGGTGCTTCCAGAAGTCATAGGTCCTCTTCTGACTATTATTAATTCCTCGTTGTCATTAGGATATGTCCCCAAAACCTTCAAACTGGCTGTTATTAAGCCTCTCATAAAAAAGCCACAACTTGACCCCAGAGAACTTGTTAATTATAGACCAATCTCGAATCTCCCTTTTCTGTCCAAGATACTAGAAAAGGTGGTATCCTCACAATTATATTCCTTCTTAGAGAATAATGGTATATGTGAGGATTTCCAGTCAGGATTTAGACCGTATCATAGTACTGAGACTGCTCTCCTTAGAGTTACAAATGATCTGCTCTTATCATCTGATCCTGGGTGTATCTCTCTATTAGTTTTATTGGATCTTAGTGCTGCGTTTGACACAATTGACCACAACATTCTTTTGCATAGACTTGAACACTTTGTTGGCATCAGTGGAAGTGCATTAGCATGGTTTAAATCGTACTTACATGACCGCCATCAGTTCGTAGCAGTGAATGAAGATGTATCATATCGATCACAAGTGCAGTATGGAGTACCTCAAGGCTCAGTACTAGGGCCGCTACTCTTCATGCTTTATATGTTACCCTTGGGAGATATCATCAGGAAACATGGTGTTAGCTTTCACTGTTATGCTGATGATACGCAGCTCTATATTTCCTCGCAGCCCGGTGAAACACACCAATTTGAAAAACTAATGGAATGCATAGTCGATATAAAAAATTGGATGACGAGTAATTTCTTACTGCTAAATTCAGAAAAAACAGAGGTGTTAATCATAGGGCCTAAAAACTCTGCTTGTAATAACCTAGAACACTGTCTAAGACTTGATGGTTGCTCTGTCAATTCTTCGTCATCAGTTAGGAACCTAGGTGTGCTACTTGATCGCAATCTTTCCTTAGAAAGCCACGTTTCTAGCATTTGTAAAACTGCATTTTTCCATCTCAAAAATATATCTAAATACGGCCTATGCTCTCAATGTCAAATGCAGAAATGTTAATCCATGCATTTATGACTTCAAGGTTAGACTATTGTAATGCTTTATTGGGTGGTTGTTCTGCACGCTTGGTAAACAAACTACAGCTAGTCCAAAATGCAGCAGCAAGAGTTCTTACTAGAACCAGGAAGTATGACCATATTAGCCCGGTCCTGTCCACACTGCACTGGCTCCCTATCAAACATCGTATAGATTTTAAAATATTGCTTATTACTTATAAAGCCCTGAATGGTTTAGCACCTCAGTATTTGAATGAGCTCCTTTTACATTATACTCCTCTACGTCCGCTACGTTCTCAAAACTCAGGCAATTTGATAATACCTAGAATATCAAAATCAACTGCGGGCGGCTGATCCTTTTCCTATTTGGCGCCTAAACTCTGGAATAACCTACCTAACATTGTTCGGGAGGCAGACACACTCTTGCAGTTTAAATCTAGATTAAAGACCCATCTCTTTAACCTGGCATACACATAACATACTAATATGCTTTTAATATCCAAATCCGTTAAAGGATTTTTTAGGCTGCATTAATTAGGTAAACCGGAACCGGAAACACTTCACATAACACCGTACTTTCTACATCATTAGAAGAATGGCATCTACGCTAATATTTGTCTGTTTCTCTCTTGTTCCGAGGTCACCGTGGCCACGAGATCCAGTCTGTGTCCAGATCAGAGGGTCACTGCAGTCACCCGGATCCAGTACGTATCCAGACCAGATGGTGGATCAGCACCTAGAAAGGACCTCTACTGCCCTGAAAGACAGCGGAGACCAGGACAACTAGAGCCCAGATACAGATCCCCTGTAAAGACCTTGTCTCAGAGGAGCACCAGGACAAGACCACAGGAAACAGATGATTCTTCTGCACAATCTGACTTTGCTGCAGCCTGGAATTGAACTACTGGTTTTCGTCTGGTCAGAGGAGAACTGACCCCCCAACTGAGCCTGGTTTCTCCCAAGGTTTTTTTCTCCATTCTGTCACCGATGGAGTTTCGGTTCCTTGCCGCTGTCGCCTCTGGCTTGCTTAGTTGGGGTCACTTCATCTACAGCGATATCATTGACTTGATTGCAAATAAAAACAGACACTATTTTCAACTGAACAGAGATGACATCACTGAATTCAATGATGAACTGCCTTTAACTATCATTTTGCATTATTGAGACACTGTTTTCCAAATGAATGTTGTTCAGTGCTTTGACGCAATGTATTTTGTTTAAAGCACTATATAAATAAAGGTGATTGATTGATTGATGTTGGCTTCACTGATTCAGTTACCTCCTTGTTTATTACTGTGAAGCAGCTTTGAAACAGATGCTTGAGTAATGCACTAATTAAGATGACTTGACTTGCTTTGACAGTGACCAGTTATAACGGTGGTAGGCGCCCCAACTTAAATAACCAGTTTAAAGAAAAAAAAACCTTCGGGCGACAGACAGGATTAAACCTGTCAAAAATTTACTTAACCCAGGATAGCAGAAAAATAACCACCTGTTACACAACAAATAATAATAATCCCAGACTAAAGGTCATCAGGATATTTATTCTTTCGTATGTTCAAAATCATAACACAGAAAAACGTGAAAAAAAATAAAGAAAAAAAAAAATAAAGAAAAAGAGAGAACAAAGAAAACATTGGATGAACATCTCATTAAGTTTGTGGTAAATCACATACATTAAATCAACAGCATCAATAATTTTAATGGGCAACAACAATTATAAACAAAACACTAAGCACACGGAATGTGCGATTATGAAAGCTATGTGAGTGTGTGCGTGCGTGTGTTGCAGTGTGTGTAATGGCGGCGCAAAGGTACTGACCACGTTTGCAGGTACTGAAGGCACCAATGAGTATCGCGGGTCACCAGACACCAAGATAGGTGAATAAGCAGTTTTTGAAACAACATGAAAGTTGGTCTGGAAGTGCAATACTTGTCACGCACCATGACATCATACCCATGAAACAGCTGAATGTCTTTCCACTCATACAGGCTACCCTCATGTGCAAACAAACAAATGACGCTTCTGATTCTTCTTCTTCTTCTTCTTCTTCTAGTGTTTAATGGCGGTTTGGCAGACCAACATAAATGGTGCATTTCCGCCACCTACTGATCTGGAGTGTGGAGTGTACTTGGCTTTGGAAGGAAATATAAAAAAAAAAATAATAATAATAATTAAAAATTAAATTCTTTTTACTATTCCTGTTTTATTTAGATATTTAAATAATAATTAATGAATTCTTGATTGTCTTGTCCCATTTCCTAGTAATACTTTTATTGAAATTGTATCAACTCCCATACCTTCCTAACTCTTGACTTAACTGTTGTCTCTCCCTTTCATATGCAGCACATTCTAAAAGAATATGCTGCACTGTTTCTAACTCCCCGCAATTATCAGTTTCCTGTATCATGCTTCCCTATTTTATAAAGACTATAATTTAATGCAGTGTGACCAATTCTTAACCTTGTGATAATGACATCTTTTTTCCTATTTCCATATCTTTTCCTCTCATTTCCAACCCGTTCCTGAATTTGATAAAGATGTCTTCCTTTAGAGTCATTATTCCATATCTTTTGCCATTTTTTACTAATTTCAATTGCTATTAATCTCTTGATTTCTGATTTACTTAATGATACATTAATTTCTATTTGTGGATGCTTTAATGCTTTCTTTGCCAACTTGTCTACCTCCTCATTACCATCCACACCCACATGTGCTGGCACCCAGAGGAAGAACACCAATACCCCTAACTGCCTTGCTCTAAATAAACCTTGCAAAACTTCAAATATTAAATCTTGCCGAGATTCCGATTTTCCACTCATAAGACTAGTGAGAGCAGCCATTGAATCCGTACATATCACAGTTCTTGATGGTTGAACTTCTTCAATCCACTGTAGTGCTAATATGATAGCTAGTAATTCAGTAGTAAATACTGACACATGATCCGATAATCTTTTTGCAATTTTTATATTAAATGTAGGAATGAATACTGCTGCTGCTGTTCTACAAGACTCTGGTTCCTTTGACCCATCTGTAAATACCTGTAATACTGAATAATATTCTCGATTTACATACTGTTTAACTACTAACTTAGTTGGTATGCTTATTTGATTATTTATTTCTTTATGTATTTGTAAGTCAATTAATGGCATAGGATACATCCAAGGGGGAATTGCTGGTATTGGAACAGAAGGGGCTATTAAATATTCTTTCAATCCCAAGCTATTTGCCTCCTTCCCTACTACCCAACCAAAGCTTGCTATTTCTTTGTATTCATACTCCCAACATTCCTTCAAAAGTACTTTTACTAGATGACTTTCCAGATGTCCACATACACCAGACCAGTATCTCATCCTCAATTGAAGTCTGCGTTGTTCCAACGATAATTCACCTAATTCAACTTGTAATGATACTACCGGAGAAGATCTAAATGCTCCACAACAAATTCGCAATGCCTGACTTTGTATTACTTGTATTTTTTTAAGTAAAGTTTTATTCGCATAACTGTATACCATACTTCCATAGTCTATATTTGATCTAATCACTGCATAATAAATTCTTTTCAGTGACTGGCAACTTGCTCCCCAATCCGTACCTGATAAGCATCTTAAGACATTTATTCTTTTTTTACACTTTTCTATCATTTTCTGAATATGAACTCCAAAGTTTAATTTATAATCCATCCACATACCCAGAAATCTCACTACTTTGACTTGTTCCAGCTGATTACCATACATTTTAATATTTAACATAGGATTATTTTTCTTATTTGAAAAACAAATTACTTGTGTTTTTACCACAGAAAATCGAAAACCCCAGCTATTTGCCCATTTCTCCACCTCCTTCACTGCTTTTTGCATTTTATTCTCTACAAATAGCCTATTACGCCCCCTTTTCCACAATGCCCCGTCGTCTGCATACAATGATCTTCCTATTCCAGTCTCAATATTACTAAATATATCATTAATCATTAAGTTGAAAAGAATAGGGCTGCTCACACTTCCCTGGGGAGTTCCATTCTCAATTGAGAGAATCC
Source organism: Carassius gibelio (assembly GCF_023724105.1). Lineage (NCBI taxonomy): Eukaryota > Metazoa > Chordata > Actinopteri > Cypriniformes > Cyprinidae > Carassius > Carassius gibelio. The sequence continues at coordinate 20,389,413 of NC_068401.1, read as the reverse complement.
TAGAATATGCAGACCCTACTCTAACTTGAATCGTTCTTCCAAACAAAAAACTTGAAATCCAGTTATACATCTTTCCCTCAATTCCCAAACTTTCCAATTTCATTAACAGCCCTTCTTTCCACAACATATCATAAGCCTTTTCAACATCGAAAAAGACTCCCACCAACATTTCTTTATTAACTTGAGCTTTTCGAATTTCTGCCTCCAAACTCAGAATTGAATCCATTGTATTTCGCCTTTTTCTAAATCCGCTTTGACATGCTGACAACATACTTTTACTCTCCATTTCATACGTCAACCTATTCATAACCATCCGTTCCATAAGTTTGCATAAATCGGATGTCAATGCAATTGGTCTATAACTAACTGGCTGGGAATGATCTTTTCCAGGTTTAGAGATTGGCACTATTACTCCATGTTTCCAACTCACATGAATATTCCCTGAATCCCAAATTTTATTAAAAAGTCTTAAAATTATATTCAATGATCCATCTGACAATTGCTTAATCATCTCATAACAGATTTCATCCTTTCCTGGGGAAGTATGTTTAACCCCTACAAGTGCTCTCTTTAACTCATATAAAGTAAATGTTGAGTCTACGCTACTGCCTGACGGAATCTTCTTTTCATATATATGCTCATTCTCTTTCACTTTCTGTTCCCTATACTTCTTCATATCAAACAACCGCAGTAAGAATATTTCATCAAGCACGGTGAGTAATGGCTTCTCCTACAATTGTTATTTGCACCTCTTGCCACATGTACAGTTTATCTATCTCTGTCGCTGATGAGGGATTCACATGTGATAAATGCAGGGAAATAGTTAGGCTGACAGAGAAGATTTCAGAATTAGAGACACGCATCCAAACTTTAATTGAGGACAGTAAGAATGTTAGGGCTCTAGATACGGCTTTGGATGCGTCTAGCTCAGGGATTCCTGTACATTGTCCGGTTCCAGCAGAGCCCCTGCAGCAGGGCAACTGGGTGACGGTGAGGCAGCGTAGTCGTGGGTCAAAACACCGCTCTTCTGTTCCGATCAAAACATTAAACAGGTTCTCCCCACTCAGTGATGCACCCACTGAGAAACCTGATGAATGTGCTCTAGTTATTGGTGATTCTATTGTACGGAACGTGAATATAGAGACACCAGCCACCATAGTCAAATGTTTACCGGGAGCCAGAGCGCCTGACATCTTGGCAAATTTAAAAGTGCTGGCTAATGCTAAACGTAAATACAGTAAGATTGTTATTCATGCCGGCGCTAATGATGTTCGACTTCGCCAGTCGGAGATCACTAAAAATAACTTTAAAGAGGTGTGTGAACTTGCAAGCACGATGTCAGACACTGTAATATGCTCTGGTCCCCTCCCTGCTTACCGTGGTGATGAGATGCATATCAGATTGTCATCACTCAATGGCTGGATGTCTAAGTGGTGCCCACAGAATAACATAGGTTATATAGACAATTGGACGAGCTTTTGGGGCAGACCTGACCTGTTTAAAAGAGATGGTCTTCATCCCTCCTGGGGTGGCGCCACTCTTCTGTCTAGAAATATGGCAAATAGTCTTAGTGTTTATACTTGACTAACTGGGGCCCAGGTCAGGAAGCAGACAGACTGGCTAAACCGACCGTCTGCTAGCTGCCTCCCGTCACAGAGGTCAGTTAATTCTCAGCACATAGAGACTCTTTCACCTAGATATCACACTATAGAGACTGTGTCTGTTCCACGAACTAGAAAATACAAAAAACGTCCAAACCAAGTTAAGGTTAACAATTTAATTGAGGTTCAACAAATAAAAAACAAATGCAATATGGATAAACAAATGATAAAAATTGGCTTATTGAATATCAGATCCATTTCTACGAAAACACTTTTTGTAAATAATATGATAACTGATCATAATATAGATGTGCTCTGCTTGACAGAAACCTGGCTAAAACCTGATGATTACATTATTTTAAATGAGTCCACCCCCCAAGATTATTGTTATAAACACGAGCCGCGTCTAAAAGGCAAAGGGGGAGGAGTTGCTTCAATTTATAACAACGTTTTCAGGATTTCTCAGAGGACAGGCTTCAAGTATAACTCGTTTGAAGTAATGGTGCTTCATATAACATTATCCAGAGAAACCAATGTTAATGATAAATCCCCTGTTATGTTTGTACTGGCTACTGTATACAGGCCACCAGGGCACCATACAGACTTTATTAAAGAGTTTGGTGATTTTACATCCGAGTTAGTTCTGGCTGCAGATAAAGTCTTAATAGTTGGTGATTTTAATATCCATGTCGATAATGAAAAAGATGTATTGGGATCAGCATTTATAGACATTCTGAACTCTATTGGTGTTAGACAACACGTTTCAGGACCTACTCATTGTCGAAATCATACTCTAGATTTAATACTGTCACATGGAATTGATGTTGATAGTGTTGAAATTATTCAGCCAAGTGATGATATCTCAGATCATTATTTAGTTCTGTGTAAACTTCATATAGCCAAAATTGTAAATTCTACTTCTTGTTACAAGTATCGAAGAACCATCACTTCTACCACAAAAGACTGCTTTTTAAGTTATCTTCCTGATGTATCCGAATTCCTTAGCATATCCAAAACCTCAGAACAACTTGATGATGTAACAGAAACTATGGACTCTCTCTTTTCTAGCACTTTAAATACAGTTGCTCCTTTACGCTTAAGAAAGGTTAAGGAAAACAGTTTGACACCATGGTATAATGAGCATACTCGCACCCTAAAGAGAGCAGCCCGAAAAATGGAGCGCAGCTGGAGGAAAACAAAACTAGAGGTATTTCGTATTGCTTGGCGGGAAAGTAGCATATCCTACAGAAAAGCATTAAAAACTGCTACATCTGATTACTTTTCTTCTCTTTTAGAAGAAAACAAACATAACCCCAGGTATTTATTCAATACAGTGGCTAAATTAACGAAAAATAAAGTCTCAACAAGTGTTGACATTTCCCAACACCACAGCAGTAATGACTTTATGAACTACTTTACTTCTAAAATCGATACTATTAGAGATAAAATTGCAACCATTCAGCCGTCAGCTACAGTTTCGCATCAGACAGTGCACTATAGACCCCCTGAGGAACAGTTCCACTCATTCTCTACTATAGGAGAGGAAGAATTGTATAAACTTGTTAAATCATCTAAACTTACAACATGTATGTTAGACCCTATACCATCTAAGCTCTTAAAAGAGGTGCTTCCAGAAGTCATAGGTCCTCTTCTGACTATTATTAATTCCTCATTGTCATTAGGATATGTCCCCAAAACCTTCAAACTGGCTGTTATTAAGCCTCTCATAAAAAAGCCACAACTTGACCCCAGAGAACTAGTTAATTATAGACCAATCTCGAATCTCCCTTTTCTGTCCAAGATACTAGAAAAAGTGGTATCCTCACAATTATATTCCTTCTTAGAGAAAAATGGTATATGTGAGGATTTCCAGTCAGGATTTAGACCGTATCATAGTACTGAAACTGCTCTCCTTAGAGTTACAAATGATCTGCTCTTATCATCTGATCGTGGGTGTATCTCTCTATTAGTTTTATTGGATCTTAGTGCTGCGTTTGACACAATTGACCACAACATTCTTTTGCATAGACTTGAACACTTTGTTGGCATCAGTGGAAGTGCATTAGCATGGTTTAAATCGTACTTATATGACCGCCATCAGTTCGTAGCAGTGAATGAAGATGTATCATATCGATCACAAGTGCAGTATGGAGTACCTCAAGGCTCAGTTCTAGGGCCGCTACTCTTCACGCTTTATATGTTACCCTTGGGAGATATCATCAGGAAACATGGTGTTAGCTTTCACTGTTATGCTGATGATACGCAGCTCTATATTTCCTCGCAGCCCGGTGAAACACACCAATTTGAAAAACTAATGGAATGCATAGTCGATATAAAAAATTGGATGACGAGTAATTTCTTACTGCTAAATTCAGAAAAAACAGAGGTGTTAATCATAGGGCCTAAAAACTCTACTTGTAATAACCTAGAACACTGTCTAAGACTTGATGGTTGCTCTGTCAATTCTTCGTCATCAGTTAGGAACCTAGGTGTGCTACTTGATCGCAATCTTTCCTTAGAAAGCCACGTTTCTAGCATTTGTAAAACTGCATTTTTCCATCTCAAAAATATATCTAAATTACGGCCTATGCTCTCAATGTCAAATGCAGAAATGTTAATCCATGCATTTATGACTTCAAGGTTAGACTATTGTAATGCTTTATTGGGTGGTTGTTCTGCACGCTTGGTAAACAAACTACAGCTAGTCCAAAATGCAGCAGCAAGAGTTCTTACTAGAACCAGGAAGTATGACCATATTAGCCCGGTCCTGTCCACACTGCACTGGCTCCCTATCAAACATTGTATAGATTTTAAAATATTGCTTATTACTTATAAAGCCCTGAATGGTTTAGCACCTCAGTATTTGAATGAGCTCCTTTTACATTATACTCCTCTACGTCCGCTACGTTCTCAAAACTCAGGCAATTTGATAATACCTAGAATATCAAAATCAACTGCGGGCGGCAGATCCTTTTCCTATTTGGCGCCTAAACTCTGGAATAACCTACCTAACATTGTTCGGGAGGCAGACACACTCTTGCAGTTTAAATCTAGATTAAAGACCCATCTCTTTAACCTGGCATACACATAACATACTAATATGCTTTTAATATCCAAATCCGTTAAAGGATTTTTAGGCTGCATTAATTAGGTAAACTGGAACCGGAACACTTCACATAACACCGTACTTTCTACATCATTAGAAGAATGGCATCTACGCTAATATTTGTCTGTTTCTCTCTTGTTCCGAGGTCACCGTGGCCACCAGATCCAGTCTGTGTCCAGATCAGAGGGTCACTGCAGTCACCCGGATCCAGTACGTATCCAGACCAGATGGTGGATCAGCACCTAGAAAGGACCTCTACTGCCCTGAAAGACAGCGGAGACCAGGACAACTAGAGCCCCAGATACAGATCCCCTGTAAAGACCTTGTCTCAGAGGAGCACCAGGACAAGACCACAGGAAACAGATGATTCTTCTGCACAATCTGACTTTGCTGCAGTCTGGAATTGAACTACTGGTTCCGTCTGGTCAGAGGAGAACTGGCCCCCCAACTGAGCCTGGTTTCTCCCAAGGTTTTTTTCTCCATTCTGTCACCGATGGAGTTTCGGTTCCTTGCCGCTGTCGCCTCTGGCTTGCTTAGTTGGGGTCACTTCATCTACAGCGATATCATTGACTTGATTGCAAATTAAAACAGACACTATTTCAACTGAACAGAGATGACATAACTGAATTCAATGATGAACTGCCTTTAACTATCATTTTGCATTATTGAGACACTGTTTTCCAAATGAATGTTATTCAGTGCTTTGGCGCAATGTATTTTGTTTAAAGCACTATATAAATAAAGGTGATTGATTGATTGATTCATATTATCTGTAATATTATCATTACTATGCACCTTTACAAATGCTTCCACTAACATCTCTGCTTTATCACTATCTTTTATCGATATTTTCCCATGTCCTACCTACTAAAACTGGAATATTAATATTTCTCTGGATCCCTCCCATCTTCCTAATCGTGTTCCAAACCTCATTTATTTCAATGTCTTCCCCTATTCTATTGCAATATTCTCTCCAGAACATTCTTTTTGCTATTCTTATTTCTCTCCTTACCATAGCCTGAGCTCTCTTAAAAATAATGTAATCAGTACACAATACAGATTTTCTGGCTTTCTTCATTGCTTTATTTCTTTCCCTCACTGCCTTACTACATTTTTCATTCCACCACGGGACTGCTTTTCTACTAGTTATAGTTTTCTTTTTTCCTATTACCTCCTCTGCCGTATTTCTTAACACTTTAATTACTTTCATACTTAACTCTTCTATTTCTTCAATTTCTCCCATTTCGTTCATATTGTTATTACACAGTTCTTTAAAAAGCTCCCAATTAGCTCCCATAAATTTCCATCTTGGCATTCTCTCCACCACAGTTTGTACAATATCCACACCAATTTGACACCATATTGGAAAATGATCACTTCCCATTTAACTTTGCTTGCTTACACTCCATTCACATTTTCTAGCTAGATCTTCTGAAACTAGAGTAATATCTAATGCTGAATTACGCCCGTTACTCACATCTATTCTTGTTATATTTCCATTATTAATACATACTAACTGTCCCCAATCTAGCATTTCTTCCACTATTAACCCATTGTAATCTGTTTTAACACTCCCCCATAATGTATTATGTGCGTTAAAATCACCACACCATACTACCTTCTGATTAGTATTACCTCTTATTTTTTCCATTGCATTCTTACATAGCTTTTCACATGGATTATAAAAATTAATTATTTTTATACTTCGATTCCCTTCCCATACTTCCATCATCAACACCTCTTGATCCTCACTCACTTCTACATTCCTGTATCCCACCCCTTGTTTTATAAATGTTGCTACCCCACCTCCATTACAATTTTTCCTATCTTTCCTAATTAATTGATACCCTTGCAAAACAAAATTTAACTGAGGTTTAAGCCATGTCTCCTGTATACATATAATATCTGGTCTTTTATCAAGATCAGAGATGAATTTTTTAAACTATTGTCCATTAGCAATTAAGCTTCTCGCATTCCACTGAAATATTAAAAGCACCATTATGAACCACCACATCCTGCTTGCGTATTTGTTAACTGCATCTTTAATTTTTCACTAATCATTTCCACAGAAATTCCCTCAATCTCTTGATATTTTTCAGCTGCTTTTATTATTATTCTGATTCTTTCAGTCCGGCTTTCTGTTTGCGCAGAACAGTTCACCACTTCAGCTATAAAGGTTACAAATGCCACATTACTCTTAATCCCAAAGTTCTCTTTAGTTTTTCCCTGAGCCGTTTCCATCTTTTGTTGAGGAATTCCTTTACTTTTATCCCCTGATTCCAAAGTATTTCCTACTTTCTTCACCGCCTCCGAATATGACAATCCTTCCTTTATTCTTACATTTTGCACTTGAGCTGCATTTTTCCTCACCTCACATCCTCCATATCCCGCACTATGCTCCCCTCCACAATTACAACACTTGGGATCAACTCCTTGCTCTTATTTGCCATATTCATGCTCTCCACCGCATCTCGCACACCTTTGTTTACCTCTGCATACAGCCGCTACATGTCCAAATTTTTGGCATTTGTAACTAGTGGAGGGGGTACGTAAAGCTTAACCGAGAAACTCATAAATCCTAAAAAGACTTTACTTGGCAGCATATCCTCATCAAACTGAATCATCACTGATAAACTATCTCCCCTTTCATTGTTTCTATTACATTTCAGTCTTTTCACGCCAATTACTGCGCCTCCCGCATGCGCGTAATTTGTAGGGGGGTTACGGGGGTCATGACCCCCCCAAAAATCAGATCCAACTAATATAACCCCCTTAATATCATAACATCATTCAGATTAAAATAATATGAAATATTCAGAATGAATACTTTTGTTCGTTTTCTTTATTAATTTCATTTGCCAGCAAGAAAGATAGTATCATATTTTAAATAATCTGTAGTGTAAATTAGCATGTTACCTTTTACACAAGAAAATTATTCATATGCCGCGAGTGTAACCCCCCCCCCCCCCCCCAATGGTAGACCCAAAGTTACGCCCTTGGCCTCCCGTAAGACCTTTCTTAATCTTTTCCTCTGTTACATCAGTAGGGATCCCTGTAATTACTCCTTTAACCCATTTCTTTTCTTCTTGAACTGAACAATTCACACCCTGTCCCATGATCGTTTTAATTTCTAGAGCCTTTTTCTGTTGTCTAGTGTCCTTACAATATATAATCAATCTACCATCCCTCAACTTCTTCACACTTTCAACCAGTCCTATTTTTTCCTTAATCACTTTAGATAATTTCAGTGGATTAATGACACTGAAAGATCGAGCATCTAATTTCAACAATACCTTAAACCCTTCTTTCCTTTCCCTTGTCACGTGTAATCCATTCTCACTTTCAGTTTCCGATTCATTTCTTCTATTTTTCTTCCTTTTCCGATTTCCTACTGTACTCCATTCACTATCTCCACCTTCCGCGCCAAAATTTTTATCCTCCATTTCCGGATCGCTACCGGATTCTACTCCACTTCCTACCATGCACACTCCAGTCACAGATCAGCTGTCTCCTTGCCGCCTATCCACGTCACCACTCTATCCACCGCCCGCCGTGTTCCAGCCATAGACAGTAAAAGAAATGGACACAGCGACCCCATTGGAACTCAATTGAGACAAATGAAGCCCAGTTTTAACGTTTTTTAGCACTTCCGTTTCTGACGCGCAGACTCAAACGAAGCTTGACGACCTGTCTGCCAGATGTAAATCTTCTAAGTGGCTGTGCGTGCAAACTGCCATCGTTAATCTTGCAGAGACGGCGAGCTTGAGCGGGGAGTTCTTTGTCGTGAGTGAGCAGGAGTAAGTATTCTGATTAATTATTTTGTATAGTATTTTAAAATGTAACGCCAGTACGCCATATTAAGTTAATTGCCTGCGAGCTTCTCCTCCTGTCAAGTCTCAAGTAAGTCCCAAGTATTTTTTTCTTGGGCAAGTCAAGTCAAGTCACAAGCTATGTCAAGTCAAGTTCAAGTCAAGTCACCTTAATATTGTTATTTTACCTGCAGAATCTGATCTTAATAAAGTTAAAAGACAAGATATAAGTAACTGTCAGTAAATTAAAATAATATGGATTTGCATTGTAAATACTCATGTTCAGTAAAATACATCATGGAATCAAACAAAATTGTAACTTCCTAAAATTATTTATTTTTCACTTCTGCCAACAGTGTTTGAAATGTTTTACATTTTCAACATTGAGTCCATAAAACTAAACATCCAACAGACTCCTCTCTGAACACCTCTCTCTCTCTCTCTCTCTCTCTCTCTCTCTCTCTCAAACACAGTTTACATACAACATTAAACTGTTACATTTCTCCTCTCTCTCTCTCTCTCTCTCTCTCTCACACACTCTCTCTCTCAGAGAATAGAATATAAATATGACGTATTTTCAGTTGTTTCATACTTTTTTGTTATGTACAGTACAGACCAAAAGTTTGGACACACCTTCTCAAAACTATGAATTAACACATGTGGAATTATATATGGAATTATATACATAACAAAAAAGTGTGAAACAACCGAAAATATGTAATATTCTTGGTTCTTCAAAGTAGCCACTTTTTGCTTTGATTACTGCTTTGCACACTCTTGGCATTCTCTTGATGAGGTTCAAGAGGTAGTCACCTGAAATGGTCTTCCAACAGTCTTGAAGGAGTTCCCCGAGAGATGCTTAGCACTTGTTGGATCTTTTGCCTTCTGTCTGTGGTCCAGCTCACCCCTAAACCATCTGGATTGGGTTCAGGTCCGGTGACTGTGGAGGCCAGGTCATCTGGCGCAGCACCCCATCACTCTCCTTCTTGCTCAAATCGCCCTTGATGCCTTCAGTGTGACTCTACAATAGTCAATAGTCATGAAAATAAAGAAAACTCTTTGAATGAGAAGGTGTGTCCAAACTTTTGGTCTGTACTGTACATAACAAAAAAGTATGAAACAACTGAAAATTTATATTATGCACTGCATATATATATATATATATATATATATATATATATATATATATATATATATATATATATATTTATATATATGTATGTAATATGCACTTGTCATGATTGGGTAATCGCGGCAGCTACATTTGTTTTTCTGATTAATTGTTTTGCTCTATGAGAAAGACAAGGTAACAAAATATTCGGGGCTTATGCCCCCTTAGCCCAACCCTAGCGCCGCCCCTGGAATACGTTTTTTTGAAGGCCTGCTAGCGGATCATTAGGGGCTGTTCACATCACGTCTTTTGTGCGCGCAAGTTCGTTATTTCCAATGTAGGCGCGCGGTATGCGCGCTCATAATGGAAGCAACGCGCTCAACATCTAAACTTTTCAGAATGCCGCAAGCGCACCGCAGGTCATGTGACAATAACTAACCAATCAGCTTCATCCTTTCTCGTATCAACGTTGAAAGCTCATTTAAGATGAAGGAACAGCTGTTCATAGCTGTATATGGATTGTCATTTTGAAATGAATTTAGTAGCAGAGCTACTGCGAGCGATTTTTAGTGCTGCAAATCCATTTACCCTTTGCTGAAATTTCCGCGTTTTCATTGAGAGAGAGCGTGTCATGGATGCTTAGCAACAACAGACGCCCCAGGAGCACTTCTGCCCGAGCGCTTTGGAAAGAAGTAGAAAGCGGCGCGACTAGCGTTTTCCACGCGTTTTTAGTCGCGAACTATTGAAGACAAAAGCGATGACCCTCGGTACCTCTCAGGCTGACATGTTGATGTGATGTGATATCTGATTTAAGTGGGCGTGGTGTGTGTAAGGTAGAGAGGGCATGACTGATGATACTGTCCTGATCCAGTCACGACGCTATTCTCAGCCTGCGCTCCAGCTGAGTAATCAACTTTATTTTAAAAAATAATTTATATATTTTATATTCAAAATGAAAACATGATGTAATTAACACTCAAGTCATTCAAGTCATCGTGTCTCAAGTCAAGTCAAGTCCCGAGTCTTTAACTTCCAAGTCCGAGTCAAGTCTCAAGTCCTAAAAATAGCGACTCGAGTCGACTCGAGTCCAAGTCACCAAGTCACAAGTCCCCATGTCTGCATTGTCGTGTATCTTTAGAAATAAATAATGGACAAACAGAGTCTTAAAACGCCTCAGATGTAAAGTTATTTGCTGTCAAAGTGACGCCAAAATGAATGGGAGTCAATGGGAATGCTAACGCAAGTGAAGTTCTGCTAAAAGATGGCAGCCCCCACCCGACTTCAACTTCCGGTCGAGTTCCTTGCCCCTTGGTTCCAGCGTAGTCGACGCTTCTGATTCTTCTTCTTCTTCTTGTTTAATGGCGATTAACTCCAAAGGAGCATTATCGCCACATACTGTGTTGGGTGGCAAATTATCCTTGGGTGATAAGTCTGAAGTTTAAAACTATTTCCTCTTCCTTCTTTCACAATTGGACCATTAACTATGTTTCCAGGTTGAACCCTACTCTATCATCCCACATACATCATAATTATTTATCATACCTGCAATACCTGCTTCATCCGGCGCTGCGTGTTCAGCTCCTCCGTCCACACTCAGCCCCCATGGCAGGTTCAACATTTCAAGTATATCATATTCTAAATGCCAAACCTGAATCATATAGCTATAAACGTAATTAGTGCTCTATACATCTGTCTATCCATTAATCCATTTCCTAAAATATCCTCATTCTTCATTCTATCCTCTCCATTCTTCAGATGACTGAACAATACATCCCGGAAAATATTATACTTACTACAAATAAATAATACATGAAATACATTTTCAGATACACCACACACATCACATAATCCATTTTCATGTAGCCCCATTATTGCCGCTTCTGATTCAGGTATGACACGCTCCCTTTAAATACAACTTCCTTCCGCCGTTAATTGACACACTCCACCCAGAAATCACGCTAAAATGAAAGTGAAAGTAACCAATGTCGTAGAACAGATTCTTTTGTTTGCCACACAGTACTGCCAAGAATCCCTTACCAAAACTCTACTCCCTCTAAAATGTGCAAGGAAAATGCCAGAAAATGCCAGTGGATGAAGATTAAGTCTCACCAGAGTTAAATACATTTGAGACACTTTAATATATCACATACTTACTCATTTGAGACACTTTAATATATCACATACTTACTATCAACTTGGTTTCTATGAAATTGTTTTTCATTTGTAAGTAATTACAAATTATATTACTGGTTCATTTGACTTTAGTATACTTTACATAAAGTATGAATTACTGGTTGACAAATGTTTTCTTTTTTTAGCTATGGAGTCAAATTTGTACAGTAGTAAAATGAATGGTAAACATAATTAGTGGTTCATGCAGTTCTTAAAGAAAGACAATAAATAGCAGGCAGATCAGACAGCTATCTTTCAGCTGTTGTTCATAAAATGGAAACCTAAACTGTGACTGTTAAACTATGCCTAGATAATATTATGTAGTATATAAACAGCTAAATAAATATTGCTATTTTATCTAAAAACATCAAAACCTCTGGTGCATGGTGTACATTAAAGTGAATCTTTTTTTAAATAAATCACAGTAAAGGAGACAGAATGAACATTGACATGAACATTGGAGTTACTTACTTTTTTATTAGAAATGCATGACATAAGGTTGTAATAGCAGAAATGCATGTATTCTGCTGGGCTGCATAACATGATCCAAAATCCACGGTCTCTTGTTCCACATGCAAATAACATCAAAATACATAATTACAAAGGTTTCAAATTAAAAATGTTTTTTTTTTCTTTCTTAAATAGTTTTTTGTTTGTTTGTTTGTTTTTGCCTCAACGTGTGGTGAGACAACTACAAACTCTCTTACTGCCATTACAAAACTAAAAATGTTGTCAGTATGCTCACCCCTCTTTTTAGCAATGGCAATGACAGGAATTGATAGGAGAGGAAAGAAAAAAGGAAAGGACCACAAGCAAGAAGGCTCTAAAACTTTTGTTGTCCAAGAACTGCCCACAAGGCTATGAAACCCTATTGGTGTTTGTCAGTGACAGTAATTCCCACTTTCTACATCCAGTTGCCAAGTTTACAAAAAAGTTCCAGGTCTAATAAGACTTTTTAAGCCCACTAAGCTTTAAGTTTAGAAGATTCTATAGAATTTAATTTATTGTCGAAAAGCCTGCTGAATCCAAATACATTTTTTGTTAAGATCTTTTTTCTAAACAGAGTGAATCACCACCCAAAAATATGGTCACGATTTTTTTCTGATCTACAGGTTACAGCTGGAAACATAAACCAAATTTGTGCAAACCCAAAAATTTACCTGTTCCTAAGAGGGTTATAAATTACAAATCACAGAAGCATGTTCTTCTAAAAAAAATACTTAGCACACCAATACATTTCAAGCTTGTAAACATAGTTTGTGGGTACATTTCAGGAAGCTGTAGACTTGGAAAGTCTCAGAATAATTTAACTTTTTCACATAAGAGTGATATTGATGCCATTTTTCTTTGCACCTGCAAGATCTGAAATTATTCCAAAATGTCAGGCCAAGTATTCAGTAACCACAGCAGACCAAGCATTTGCATTCAGCTCAGGGCAGTTGAAAGCATCACTGTGCCCAAGCAATAGAGAAATATTGTTAAAATGGCTATCAATAAAATGAGATTAATTAATCAAAAAACCAACCATCTTAGAAAATAAAATAAAATGCATTTACAGGATATGAATTTTGCTTTCTGGAGAAGAATATTGTGGCATTATGCCATTGCACTATTCACTGACAAATTAGTGCAGATTAACTTTTCCTGTTACATCAGCTTCTGAACATATGCTAGTCAGATGTTAATAATTTTTCAATCCTTCACGCTAACAATCACTTCTCAATTTAAACCATCCCATTGTCATAAACCTTCCCTGTATTTCTGTTAATGTATAGCATTATTATATAAAAGTTCCAGCTGCACGATGCCAGCTGCACTCTTCATATTACATCTCAAAGATTTTACAAAAAAGGATGTTAAATATTAAATATATGTAAATAATAAAAATGTAAAGATTGAAAAGCTTGGCTTCTTGCTGGCATAGTTGAATGTACAATAAAAGGTGTGTTACACACCTTTATTCCTCAATGCCTGTACGCAGTGGGGGAAGCTACTGAGCTTTTTAAGATGTATGACCTCTGTTTGTCAATCTCTGACATTGTATCAAAGAGGTCTAGATATATTTTGAGACAGTGCTTTACCTGCTGGAATCTGGGATTCCTGCTCTATATTTGTTCAGGCTCAGCGTCCATGCAGGTTTCCCAGGGATTTCTAGGCATATGTGGCATGGAGACCACCAACAGACCAATTCCACTGAGGAGGAGCAGTACAAAACCTGTGCATGCACACGCAAAAGACCAGGAATAGTAATACTCGATCCAGATAGTCTCCTCACTTTCTATCATCCTTTTGACTGACTGACGCATTACCTCTACTGAGATGATGGCACAAAGACCTGAGGACAGAAAATATATGAAAATCAATGTACAGTGCCCTCAAAAAGTATCTTTTTTTAATTTTTGAAATATTTTAATAGCAAAGTGTTTTTGTACTAACTTTCATTCAAATAAATGTTTACTGTTATCTAATTCAATGGCATTCTAACAAGTGTCTAAATGCCTTTTTTGTATACAACATTTTGGTAATACAATTTTCTAAAACGCAGTGTATCAAATAAATTATTTGTAAGAGAATGATTAGATGCTCCATCCTACCTGCAAAAGCAAAGAACATGCCAGCAGGCTTGTACAGATAGTCCTTTCCCTTTCTGAGGGAACCCAACACACACAATGTGCCCAGAATCATGAAGAGAAGACTGAAGATAGCTATGGCAGCTGCTGAGATGTTGTATTCTGAGTAGATAAATCAGCAATAGCTACAATGACAATGATTTTCAAATATAATAAAACCTAGTATAATATACTGTTCACTATACCTGTGTTTATTTTTCATTTCATCACCCTGTACAGTACATATAGCAGATGTTATGGTGCACAGTGCACACCGTTGGTTTGAACTCACCTCTCTGAGTTTTAACTTCAAAGATCTCAGAATCTTCCCCTGGTGTGAAGTGTCTGAAGTAAGAGCAGTTCATTTCTAAAGGGTAAAAATATTAATTAATTATATATTAATTACATTAACATTATTATTTTTAATACCTTTTAAATAAACCTGATATATGAATATTTAAGTGAATATGTTTTATTATGTTCCTGTAGCTCAATTGGTAGAGCATTGCGCTATCAAGGTTGGTGGTTTGATTCACCGGGATAACATGATAGCTAAAAATTGATAGCCTGAATGCATAAATATAATTTCATTTTTAATTAATTATTAGCCAGGGCTTATTGCCCCTCAAAAGAATTCTTGTGTGAGTCACCTGTTGCCTTAAGTGGCAACTGCAGAGTTTTTATTTTTATTTTTTTATTTTATGTCCCGTGTAATTTTATGAGCAGCTAAATATAAATGCTGAGATATTTGACAACTGTTGAAGAGCTGGCTCCATGAGACTGCAAATGTGACAAAACTGAATACATGAGGCAGAAGGCAAAGTATGCTATGCTTTGATGAGACAATCACTGTCCAAAAAAGAGGAGAACATGCTTTTAACAAAATCTTCCAATCTGCTGATGTTCACATGGGATGGTGTTGCTTTATTTAGAGAAATGACTGATAGATAGCTGTAATGCAGCATGGCATGTTCAGCTAGTCTTTCATGTTGTGCCAAATAATAAACAAACTGTAGAATCATGTGCCTTTTATTGATGCAGTGATTGGCAAGGAGGGCTAAAACATATCATATGTCTAAAATAATTTATGTTTATAGTTTTTAATATGACACAGACCAAAACTGATTGCAACCCTATTTCTAATACTCATTACGCACTCCCTGAAACTGTCATATGGATCTATGTTCAAAATAATGACTGTAATAATGGCAGATATTAATGTACATGTTTCCAAAGGTCTTTGTCATCCTGTAATTCCAAATCAACCTGCTAGTTCCACCACATCCTCTCATGTTCAAATAGAATCAATGCCTCCTTTTGCCTCTCTTTTTTCTTATAGGGTCTCCTGAGAATTTGGGCCACAGTCAAAGTGGTATTATCTGAGGGCCAATAAGAATGTCTGTGTTGAGAAAAAGGTGGCAGGCATCTATGCTGTTCTCTCAGATGTGACCGTCAGTCACAGTAATGGAATTGTACCACTCTTAAATTCAGAGTATCTCCCCTCTTGGGACAGCTGACTATTTACATGGCCTAATTATAGATTTTACTGACTACATTTACAAGGGCAATCACACACGTACTCACACAGCTGCTATGTTTTAAACCACTAAATTAAACTGTTAAACTCAAGCTTAAGTATAAGCCTGATTTAAAGTTTGGGGCAATGTATATATATATATATATATATATATATATATATATATATATATATATATATATATATATATATATATATATATATATATATATATTACACTTTTACTGATCAGTATGTTTAACATGGTAAGTGTTAAGTGTCTGGGCTTTAGGGATATGATACCAAAAAGGCAGCATTCATTTCAGATTTTAATAATTTAAATTCAAATTTAATTACTTTGTTTAATTATAAAAATACATCTTGTCTGTAAGGTTCAGAGTCACTGACACACCACACCTATTAGCTACTTCCTGTCATTCTGCTTACAGCTTTCCCACTTTGGCAGTGATCTCCATGCTGCAGTTGTCATAGCACCTATACAAGTCCCAAGGATAGGGAAATCCCATTAGATCTGCAGACCATCAATGGGTCCTGACTAAGGGCTAAGACTATGGATTGAGGGAGGGATAAAAGATTTATCAACTCTCTGTGTGAAGACGCTTTGAAAACCTCTGATTATATATCATTTAGTGCTGTCAAATGATTAATTGCAATTAATCACATTCAAAATAAAAGTTTTATGTTGACATAATATATGTGTGGGTACTGTGTATATTTATTATGTGTGTGTGTGTGTGTGTGTGTGTGTGTGTGTGTGTGTGTGTGTATATATATATATATATATATATATATATATATATATATATATATATATATATATATATATTCATATAAATTATACCATATTAGTGCTGTCAAACAATTAACCGTGATTACTTGCATCCAAAAAAAAAGTTTTTGCTTATATATATATATATATGTATGTGTATTGTATATTTATTAAATATATACACAAACACATACAGAATATATTTAGAAAATACTTGCATGTAAATCGTTTGACAACATTATTTATCATATATAAATTTAATATAGAAACCAAACATATTTTCTTAGATATATACATGTGTGTGTGTGTATTTGTATATACATGATAAATATACACAGTACACACATATTTTATGTAAACAAAAACTTTTATTTTGGATGCGATTAATCATTTGATAGCACTAATATAATTACTCTGGATATGCATTTTTATAAGGAGGATTTTTTTATACTTTATAAATATAAATATTAAATTTTGGGATCTTCAAAGTAGCTAACATTTTCCTAGATTACAGCTCTGCACATTAATTCTCTCAACAAACGAATTATTAATTATGCAAAGCATATAGGATTTGGACAGAATTTATACAGAACACTAGACACTAGATCTATATTTTTTCCTAATCTTAAAAGCTATTAATCTAAAGGTCTTTGTTACATGTGTTTTACATGGCTAAAATCTGTTTTGTTGTCAAACATAAATTGTAATTATGTATGATAATTTTGATTATATTTGTACAAAATTAACATTATAAATAATGCATACAATTATAATGCATAAAAAAAAAAACACCTGATAATTAGATAATCTGTCACTTACCCCCCGGCAAGCTGATAGGTCCACAAACTTTACCAATTAATTCCTTGTCCTCAATATAGATGTGTTTCTTACAAAGTCTCCAAAGGCCAAAGTGGGCTGCCTCACATGTTGTGTTTACGTGCTCCACTCGAGGACTCAACACGGCCCAGTGGTCTGTCACCACCGCTGTTAACATGCACACTGAGCCCACCGTGATAACAAAAAACAAGATTTTTGTCTTGGTTTCCTTCTTCATTTTGTCCAGAACCCACTGCTTATGGACAAATAAAATGAAACGTTTACACGAAAATAACTCTAATGAAGATAAACAGTGAAAGAATCACTGAATATCAGAACAGTATAGTACAGAGACCTAGTCCAGAATGTTCTTGATTCTTAAGGTCTCTGTGAAGCTCTCTGCTTGTGCATGGATAAAAAGAGCCAAATGACAGTGTCCTAGCATTTATGCTGAGAGACCAGACTTCGACTGCAGCTGTTGGGGCTTGTCAGGAAAGTTGATGACCAAATGGACTTGTCTCACATGAGGTCTGTGTGGGGTGAGTTGGGCTTCTATAAATGTGAGCTGTGAGTCTAATGTCTAGCTGTTGACAGATCAGGTTCCATCCGCCATTAACCACTAGGGCGTGACAATTCCATGCAAAGAATTATTCTTGTGAGGCAAACTGGACTGACAAAAAGTCTCAATACTGATACACTGAAATAAAAGGTTTTTTTTCCAAAAACAGCCAAAACTCCCTCAAAATGAATTAGTGTTGAGTAACTTTCGTATTTTCTGTCAACCATGATAAACCACGCCTCTAGCAAATGCCGAAACATTATATGTGTGTAACAACTTCAGTCTAAATGTTCTCAAGGAAGAATAATGTTGTATTTTTCATGTTTTTCATGTATTTGTTGTGTGTAGAAGATACTGCCACATTTGTGTGCGGTAATCGCATAGGTTAATGAGTTAGAAATTGTGTTAATTCCCTTAAAAAATGTGACTGGCTTGAACTGGAACTTATAAGGGGCCCCACTTTAAAATGTACTCCTCTTCACAGCCTTGTATATATAATAAAACATGTTCACAAGTTACTGAGATTAAGTCCAAGTCAAAATTCAAGTTGAGTTGAGTCATTTCTCAAATCTGTCATGGCCACATCTGTCAAATCTTTTTTAGCAAGTGTTCGTCTGCTGCTGTTTTTTAAATGGCAATTGAGTATTCATCAAGTTACAAGTGCCATTATTTTCAGTATTGGAGAAAGATACTTTTTAAAGTAAATGCATTACAATATTGCTATACTCCCTAAAAAGGCACCTAATTGCTTTACATTTATGGAAAGTAGTGCATTACTTTCGTATTACTTTTATGTTACATTTTAAATCTGGGCTGGGCCTGCTCGTTTGTTTTTAATATAAAAAGTTATATTTGTGGAAAATGTAAAAACTCATTTTACACCAAAAGTAAAAGAAACAAGCCTCAGCCTGAATGAAATGTGTACATTTGAAATTCACATTTGTACAGTAGAGGATGCAGCTCAAATAAGCCTTTCAGTTGTGCTGCCATTCTGGATTGCATGAAGAATAGGAGACAGGAGAAGTAGTTCAACAACCTTCAGCAATAAAAATAAAAAGAAACACAAATGTTATGTTTATATAAAGTCATTTTTGCTTAGTAGTATTATAGGTTATATTGGATCATCAATGGTCAGGAGAAAATACAGCACGGTTAATGACATATTTAATTATTTTTACACAGCAACTGTGCATATTCTCCCAGTTTCTCTCTTAACATTGGGACAGGAAAGCTGTCAGTTGATAAATGGGAAAAAAAGTAACTGGCATTAATTACTTAAAAAAATAACTGAAATATAGGCTCTATATTCTTGTAAATTGTTGTAATTACTGTAATGAAGTAATGCATTATTGGTTTCTTGTACATATTTTATGTACATTACTTTGTAAAGTGTTACCACCAACGCTGATTACTTTTCTTCTGTGTTATTTTTATCCCTGACTTTATTCTGAAATATGCAAAGATGTGCTCCAGTATTCCATGAAAAGACCTATAAAGGATAAGCGTAATGTGAATGGATGGATGAATGGAAAGATGGATGGTTGGACGGATAGCATGGACTATGGATCAGTATAAGGATAAGTTGTATACTGTATATTATTGCAAAACTGACAGAAGTGATTTCAGTAATTGTTCTCCTGCTATTTTTGTTCAGTCTTCACCATAATTGAGTCAGGTGCAGCTTCAGACTATTACTGTAAACATGCTTGACAAATATTAATAATAATAATAATACTTCCTTACATTTATATAGCACTTTTCTAGGCACTCAAAGCACTTTACATTTCAGGAAGTATCTCCTCATCCACTAACAGCATCCACCTGGATGATGCGACAGCAGCCATATTGCGCCAGAATGCCCACCACACACCAGCTGATTGGTGGAGAAGAGACAGATTGATGAAGCCAATCAGCAGATATGGGGAATGTTTGGAGGCCATGATGGTCAGAGGTCAATGGGCGAATTTAGCCAGGATGTCTAGGTCACACCTCTACTCTTTTCGAAAGACATCCAGGGATTTTTAGAGACCACAGGGAGTCAGGACCTCGGTTTAACATCTCATCCAAAGGTGCTTGTTGACAGTATAGTGTCCCCATCACTACACTAGTGCGCTAGGACCCACACAGACCACAGGGTGAGCACCCACTGCTGGCCTGACTAGCACCTCTTCCAGCAGCAACCAAGTTTTCCCAGAGGGTCTCCCATCCAGGTACTCACCAGGATCAGCCCTGCTTAGCTTCAGTGGGCAACCGGTCTTGGGCTCCAGGGTGATATGACTATATTCAAACTAGTTTACCCAAACGCAGTATTTCAGCAATATTGATGTACTCACTTCAAGTATTGTATTCAACTTGGTATGCCAAATTGGGAACATTCATATTTCCCTGCTGCCATCTTCTCTCTCTGACATTTCAAAATGAATTGGATAAATGAGCTGAGCCAAAATATTTAAAAACGATATATTTGACACTATATTTGTTCACATTGAGATCAGTGCCTCTGAGCATCAGAAATTCATGAAATCTTCCTTGTTCAGACTTTCCTATTGTTGAAATGTGAAATTTGGGAAATTAGTAAATATAGTCCACACTTATGTTTCACCCAGGCTTTGATAAAAAAATAATAATAAAAAAAAAAAATAATAATAAAAAAATAAAAAAATAATAATAATAATTATAATTATAATAAATAAGGTAGTAGCTCTGGATCTATTAGGAGCAAATATAATAATGCCTTCATGGCAATTTTGTAAAACTACATTACATTTTATTTTGAGTCCTTGTTACATTGTAATTATATAATTAGGTACTGTGTAATATTAATTAACAACATGTGCTTAGTACAGAGTAAGGATAAGGATTATATTTTGTCTTTTTGTTAATCCACACAGTAAAATAAAATCTAAAATATTTTTTACAAATAAAAATTCAATCATAATCCTTTATAAAAGTGGTTCTTATGTAATTGTTGATTGATTGATTGATTGCCTATGTTTTTGTTATTTTCTTTATACATCTTTAATATGTCATTTTAGTCATGAAAATGTTTACAAAATAAATAATTTACATTTTAATGCAGACGTTATATGAAAGGAATACATTGCAATAAATCCTGTTATTTACTCTCACAAGACCTCAGGGAAGTAAAATAAAAATTAACAAATAAAAATCTCACCATGTTAACATTGTGAAATGAAAACCTATTGGAACTAATCATCACAGTGGTTATTGCATTCCAACCGTGGGAAAATCCATGCCTCTATTATTACTCTTCCATTATAACATATATTTTTTAAAGATCACCAGACTGACATCTCGAAACATTTAGTGGATTCTGTCCTTGGCTTTAAGAATGCTGCAGCTGCCTGGCTGCATATCCTGTGAATGGCATAATGTGAGTGCACGACAGTAAAGTTTTGCTTCATTAAATAAATGTTTACAACGGTGAACTGTTCTGCATCTAGGGTCCTTGTGCAAGTCATCCATGACACATTACAAACCAGATGGACAAGTTAATCATATGTGACAAAATCATTTCCCTTAGGATTTTTTATTCTCCATGATGCCAGATGTTTAATTTTGGCATGGAAAATGATGGACAGAGGGAGTAAACAGTAGTTTAAGGCAACAACATTTTTCTGCTTAGAAAAAAAAAGGGTAGTATGTTCCAGCGTATTTCGTCTGACAATTGTTATAAAGTTTACATTAAATTTCCCTCATAAAAATATATTTTATTTATATTTTTAGGTCATCAATAAACTTTTAATTTATTTTAATTTTAAAAATTGCAAAAAGAAAACAACTAATGTTTCATTGTAACTGAGATGGTTTATTTTAATGAAGTAATGCAAAACTAAATTGTCATCTGTAGCCAAAACAATATAATTCATTGAAACCATTTAATTAGCATGTTTGGAACTAAACTCCTCAGGAAGGTAGGACTCCAGGAGCAAGGTTGGCTACCTTTGCCAGACAGAATATGCCACAAACACACATAACTACATACTTTGTACATACAGTACAGACCAAAAGTTTGGAAACGTTACTATTTTTAATGTTTTTGAAAGAAGTTTCTTCTGCTCATCAAGCCTGCATTTATTTGATCAAAAATACAGAAAAAAAAACCAGTAATATTGTGAAATATTATTACAACTTAAAACAATAGTTTTCTATTTAAATATACTCTTAAAAAAATAATTTATTCATGTGATGCAAAGCTGAATTTTCAGCATCATTACTCCAGCCTTCAGTGTCACATGTAATATCCAGTCTATCACATGATCGTTTAGAAATCATTCTAATATTCTGATTTATTATGAGTGTTGGAAACAGTTCTGCTGTCTAATACATTTGATGAATAAAAGGTTAAAAAGAACTGCATTTATTCGAAATAAAATAAAAAACCACAATAATATATATTCTAATAATACATTTTCTTTACTATCACTTTTTATCAATTTAACACATGCTTGCAGAATAAAAGTATTGATTTTATTTAAAAAAGAAGAAAGAAAAAAATTACTGACCCCAAAATTACTGATCAGTAGTGTATATTGTTATTACAAAATATTAATACTTTTTTTTTTTTTATTACTTTTTATTCATCAAAGTATCCTAAAAGAGTATCACATGTTCTGAAAAAATATTAAGCATCACTGTTTCCAACTTTGATAATGAATCATCATATTAGAATGAATTATAAAGGATCATGTGATA
This sequence comes from Carassius gibelio, assembly GCF_023724105.1. Taxonomy (NCBI): domain Eukaryota; kingdom Metazoa; phylum Chordata; class Actinopteri; order Cypriniformes; family Cyprinidae; genus Carassius; species Carassius gibelio. The sequence goes on along the minus strand of NC_068401.1, from coordinate 20,366,608 downwards.
ATGATCCTAAAAATTCAGCTTTGCATCACAGAAATAAATGATAATTTAAAGTATAATAAATTTAAAAACAATTATTTTAAATTGTAATAATATATCACAATATTACATTTTTTTTCTGTATTTTTGATCAAATAAATGCAGACTTGATGAGCAGAAGAAACTTCTTTCAAAAACATTCAAAATAGTAATGTTTCCAGACTTTTGGTCTATACTGTACATACATACATACATAAAGACATACATACAGTCTTGGCCAAAAGTTTTGAGAATTACATAAATATTGGAAATTGGAAAAGTTGCTGCTTAAGTTTTTATAATAGCAATTTGCATATACTCCAGAATGTTATGAAGAGTGATCAGATGAATTGCATAGTCCTTCTTTGCCATGAAAATTAACTTAATTTCAAAAAAACCTTTCCACTGCATTTCATTGCTGTCATTAAAGGTCCTGCTGAGATCATTTCAGTAGTCGTCTTGTTAAGAATGTTGACGAGCACAAGGCTGGAGATCATTATGTCAGGCTGATTGAGTTAGAATGGCAGACTTGACAGGTTAAAAGGAGGGTGATGCTTGAAATCATTGTTCTTCCATTGTTAACCATGGTGACCTGCAAAGAAACGTGTGCAGCCATCATTGCGTGGCATAAAAATGGCTTCACAGGCAAGGATATTGTGGCTACTAAGATTGCACCTAAATCAACAATTTATAGGATCATCAAGAACTTCAAGGAAAGAGGTTCAGTTCTTGTAAAGAAGGCTTCAGGGCGTCCAAGAAAGTCCAGCAAGCGCCAGGATCGTCTCCAAAAGAGGATTCAGCTGTGGGATCGGAGTGCCACCAGTGCAGAGCTTGCTCAGGAATGGCAGCAGGCAGGTGTGAGTACATCTGCACGCACAGTGAGGTGAAGACTTTTGGAAGATGGGCTTGTGTCAAGAAGGGCAGCAAAGAAGACTCTTCTCTCCAAAAAAAAAAACATAAGGGACAGATTGATCTTTTGTAGAAAGTATAGTGAATGGACTGCTGAGGATTGGGGCAAAGTCATATTCTCCGATGAAGCCCCTTTCCGATTGTTTGGGGCATCTGGAAAAAGGCTTGTCCGGAGAAGAAAATGTGAGCGCTACCATCAGTCCTGTGTCATGCCAACAGTAAAGCATCCTGACACCATTCATGTGTGGGGTTGCTTCTCATCCAAGCGAGTGGGCTCACTCACAATTCTGCCCAAAAACACAGCCATGAATAAAGAATGGTACCAAAACACCCTCCAACAGCAACTTCTTCCAACAATCCACCAACAGTTTGGTGAAGAACAATGCATTTTCCAGCACTTGCAGATTTGCTGAAAATGTAGTAATAATTATAATAATAATAATCATCATCATCATCTAAAATGATAATAATCTATAATAATTGAATAATAAAAGCAATAATTTTCTTAAACAATCTGATTTACACTTTATTTTAATTTCAGCATCGTTTTACTGTAAATATACAAATAAGTATTAAGTATGTAATTAGCTAAAAGTACTAACTGTATGGTTACATTTAGAGTTTAGGATTAGTTGCTTGTAATAATGCATACTTTACTGTCATTACTAATACTACTAAGTATATGTAAAGTGTAACTCTTAAAATAAAGTGTTACCACAGTTTTAATATTCTTTAAGCTCTAAACTAAGTGCATCTGTTTTATGGGATTTTATAACTGTATTGCATGTCTGCAAAATGTAGTAACTTGTCATCACATGACCTGCACTGGTCAAAATGTTTACTTGTTTTTTCAACATCAACCATGGAAATGTTTGTTACATACAAATTTCTTTTTTGTCATTTCATTTTTTTTTTTTTACACAGTCTATTTTGTGTAGCTGAATGCTATTGTGTATCACACTGATTTGAGATAAAGATTTCAACAGCAGATAAAAGTTTACTGAAAACAGTGGTCAGTAATTTACTACGCAGAAGAAAAAAAGTACATTTGTATTTATACACTATTTTATTTTTGATTCAGTGTGTTACATATAAACAGAAAACATTATGGAAGACACAATTTTTGAATTGTCAGAAGAATAATTTTGCATGTGATAGTGAAAAAGATGTTTATAAGTTGTGAAGTGTATGACAGTTTCAAAAACACAATTTAGTCATTGTATAAACTGTAAACTGACAATTGTCTTGCCCCCTTTTGTACAAATGTGCCAAAACAATTGCTTGAATTAGAAATTTAAATCTGGTGTCAACAAGAAACGTCTCGGTTACGTATGTTACTCTCGCTTCCTGAAGGTGCGAATGGAGACATAACATCGGCAAATTGGAGATCTCACTAGAAAGACCAATCTCCTTTGAGTCTACACTAAAGGAGCCAAAGCATATTGGCATGCGATGATTGCATCCAGCTGCCACTAGTCACAGTATGCGTATAAATAGGCAGCAGGTGCAATGCATTATCAGGTTTTCCCTGAGGAGCCGAGCTGGTGACGCGGCCACTCAGCAGTGGTACAGCAGCTGTGTTACCTCATTTAGGGAATGAAGACGTTCCCTTTCAGTCGGTCACTTTAAATGCAATGTTGATACCTAACAAATTGGGGATCCCTACCAAAGCACTATGAATGATGCCACTTCCAGTGTCCTGTTTGAGCCTTCTGTACCCATTTGGATGTAAGCTAGGGCTCACGGCAGGAAGAACAGTCACTGTTGTCTTAGCAATACCCACTCAGTGAGATTGAATAACACTGGGAAAATGTCCCCATTCCATTGCAGAAGCCCCATCCTTTCCAAAGGAGCTTTGCTCTTACACATAGGGGTAACTGGATAGATACATATGGAAGACTAAGAGATGGTTGTAACTCTCTTATAACCCACTTCTGGTAGAGTGAGCACACAACCTGAGTGGGCAGGGAACACCCTGTGTCTGATAAGCCAAGGTGATGGCATCCACTATCCAGTGGGCCTTTATCTGATTGTAAATGGCATTGCCCTTTTGCAGGCCTCCGTAAAAGACAAAGAGCTGTTCTGAGGTACTGAAGTGTCTGGTCCACGTACCATCTTAAGTTGTGAACCATATAGATCAAAGCTAGGGTTGGGTCTGCCTCCTCCGGGCCAGCGCTTGTAGGTTTACTACCTAATCTCTGAAGGCGGTAGCAGGAACTTTGGGCACATAGCCGGGCTGGGAACTCAGGGTTAACTGGGAGTCAGCCAAATTTGTCGACCAAAAATGCATGCAGGTCCCCTACCCTCTTGATGGAGGCCAATGCAACCAGGAGCAGAGTTTTCATTGAAAGAACCTTTAGCTCGACTGACTGCAAAGACTGCAAAGAATGGGCCCTGCTTTAGTGCTCTCACTGGGGGAAGGCATATTTGTGCAGGCCCTGCAGCCAGCTGTGTGCCATTGTGTCCATGATGAGTGTTCTCTCGGTAGAACACCTGGCACTGGGATGTTTCTAGAGAGGCAAGCAGGTCTACCTGAGTGGCTACAAAATGTCTCCAAATCAGCTTGATCATCTGTGGATGGAGTATCCATTCTTCTCCATGATTCTGACTCCAAAGGAGGAGGTTGCTGGTGTGTTGCAAAATGCGACAGGAGTACAGACCACCTTTTCGGTTGGTGTATGCAATGGTTGCAGTGTTTTCTACTCAGACCACTGCATGCTTGCCTCATAATCACCCTTTGAGACTGTTCAAGGCATGGTGCACAATTAACAACTATAAGAAATTGATATGCCACTGCAGTTGGGGGACTATCCACACCCCTGAGACTGCCCACCTCGGGACTCGGCCATGGAGTCAGTGCTGAAGCCATCTCATAAGAAGCAGCCCCAGCAGCCTGACTGCTGCTGCAGCTGTCATATGCTCCAGGAGCCTCTGAAATTGTTTCAGTGGGATCACTGTCCTGCCTTTGAATGAATTCAGGCATTTCAACATCGATTTCTCGATGCATCAATTACAAACCCTGACGATTCATATGCATCGTTCGTGAAACATGTTTTTTGAATCGTGAATCGCCGATCTTGGACGTAATCGATTCAAAATGCTAAGAATCGAATGAATCGCGATTTCTATAGCGATTCAATGCTTTCAAAATGTATACACATTAAATTACTACACGCACAAATTAATGGAAACCTTGAAGAGTGTTCATGAATCGTGCCTCTTATCTGTCCTTCACCCACTCCACTGTTTACCGCCTGTGAGACTGTCACAGGATTGGGCTCGTGCTCCGTTCGTCTCTGACGCAGCTGACATGTGATCTATTGGACTCGTGGCCAGTAATGCTAACGTGAAGTAGTTTTACTTTTCTGTAGTTTGTCAATGGCTCTCTGCATCTTACCGACGGAGTTACCGAAACCATCGACAGCTGTATTTAATGCATGGACGGAGCAGAAATGTAAGCGTCTAAATCATACGCACAGATCCACTGAATGATAAATGTTTTTAAACAATGCGGATCAACCGAATATATGAAGGAAACTTTTAAAATTAACCACAGCATTAACAATGACCTTGAAATAAGAGCGCGAGATTTATCTGATAATCAGATGCATGAAAGTAGCGTTTGTTTCATTAGCAAACAGACATCTGGCGCGGTTTCTCTCAGAATCATTCGCTAAAGAAGAGGAAAAGTTAAATAGAGATGAAGACGTTTTCACACTGAAAGAGAAGCGATCTCACTCTCATAGACGTGCCAGGCTATATCTGCAGCTAAGCTGAAAAAAAGCAGAATGAACTGATGAAACTAAAAAAAAACCACAAACAATTTATGAATGATGCAGTGTTAATTGACATTTATTACAGTACAGAAACTATAAAGTATTTTTTCTACCTAATTCTGTGCAGAAAATTTAAATAATTGCTAATTAAATGTAGCCTAGTATATAAAACAATCATAAAATTGCCATTAGGGAAAAAATATCGATTACAAATGATTGATTATTGTCCAGCAGTGTGTTTGATTTAATTAAAAGTAATTAAAAAATAAGATAATTCCTTGTAAAAAATAATAATAATAATTATAACATATAATTATTATTATTATTATTATTATTATTATTATTATTATTCTTTTTATTATTATTATTATATAGGCTACATACATAAAATGATTGTATTTGACATTTCTGTCACTTCTGAAATTATGGCTATGCCCCTGGTGTGAAAAAATTTTAGCTTATACATAATACTCTTTAAGCTCTTTTTTAAAAACTTGGCTTACATACATTTTTACGTATGCCATGTCGCATCATTGAACTAGCATTTAACAATGGACAAAAGTTTTTTGTTTTTTTTTCTCTAACCTATGGTTCTCTAACCATAAATGCTACTGTAATTTGCCCCCTGACTAAGCATTTAAAGAATTTAGTAGAAGCATTTAAATAATCCCGTGAATGCACTTAAAGAATGCAGAATCGAATCGTTATAATCGAATCTAATCGAATTTAATTGTGAATCGAATCGTTCTAAATTTGCAAAAATCGTTTTTGAATCGAATCGAAAACCTATGAATCGTAATTGAATCGAATCGCTGCCTTGCCAAAGATTCACAGACCTAATAGGTTCCTCTGTGAGGTTTGCTGTCTGTTCAACCAAATCCAACTCCATACTGAGAAAAGAGATCCTCTGCATCGGGGAGAATTTGCTCTTTTTCCAGTTGACACCAACACCCAACACCCAACTGGCTGAGGTGCCTGAGCACCATGTCCCTGTGTTTGCACAACTGATCCCGAGACTGTGCCAGTATAAGCCAGTTAAGGAATGCAAACACCTTGCTTTCTCAGGGGAACAAGAGCCCCCTACTAAAATTTTGTGAAGACACAGGTAGACAGGGATAGCCCAAAGGGCAGGGCCTTTTACTGATATGCTCGTCCTTCAAGTGTGAACTGCAGAAATGGTCTGTGACACTGAAGGATCGAGACATGAAAGTACATGACTTCCAGGTGATCGCTGCAAACCAATCTCGGGGATGGATGCAAACGAAGATGCGTTTCTGCATTATCTTGAACGGTAGACTGTGAAGAGACCAGTTCAAGATACGCAGGTCCAACATTGGTCGTAACTCACCACCTTTCTTGAGTATAATGAGGAAGGTGCTTTAAAACCCCAACTTCATATCGGTTGGTGGGGCCGACTCTATCACATCCTTCGCCAGAAGGACTGCAATCTCTGAATGCAAGAGTTGAGCATCAGCTTCCTTTACTGATGTGAAGTGGGCGCCCCTGAACATGGGGGGATGCTGGGTGAACTGAATCGCATAGCTGAGTCTGATGATCCAAAGAAGCCTGTGATACATGCAGGGCAGTGCTAGGTTGGATCCCAGAAACTGTGCAAGCGGTATCAGCGGAAACACCAATGTACCTGCAGTGGGGCAGTGAGGTGGAACGCAGGGACCCGACTTGGGCGGCTCGTGGGCAATTCAAAGCGGGGTCTGAGTAACACTTACCAGGTTCCATGTTTGGGCAGAGGGTACATGATTAGGGCCTTTAACAGTGCTCTTGAACTGCCCACTGATGCCCGCTCCCCACTGTGGCCGGTGGACGAGTGAAGGCAGCAACTGTAACCTCAGAGGGGTAGTCATCACTGTGATCCTCAGACAGCCCAAGCTAGTGCCAGAAGTAGTCCTCCCCTGACTTCTGCCAGGAAGAGAACTAGATTGAGGCAAAGGCACCACAAATCTGAGATGGCCGTGTGTCCGCAATGAGAACACGACTCATCTACGAGCGCAACCTAAGCATGCTTAATGGCCACAGGGGAAATGCCTGCAACAAAAACAGGGAGTAGTGCAGCCTGATGTGGGCAATCCACTCAGGGAAAACAACCACCACTGTAGCGCTGTTCCAACAACACAAAAGAAGCTCCCTTACAGCTTTTCACAGAAGAGGCTTGTAAGAACAGAACGATTGACACCGCTCGGCTTCAAAGTGAAGGTTGAGCATGATCTGCACCTGCTGCCTATTTATACTCGTACTGCAATCAAGTGGCAGCCAGATGCAATCATTGCATGACAATATGCATTGACTTGTTTAGTTTAGACTCAAAGTTGATTCTAATTCATTGTACATTGATTTGACGTCGAAAGTGACCAACTTTTGTTTTGCACAAACAAAATCAATAACTCTCATTTCAGAACTAAACCAAATTGATTGAGTAAAACTGTAAATAATTATAAATGTATCATGTAACTGCAAACTGCATTTTTACACAGGAGTAATCCTGCGATTCAGACTGTCCTTCACATCTTTAGAAACACGGTTGTGAACTTGCAGAAAGGTGGGATGTTCAAAATCAGTGTTATAGGAGGCCAAAGCACCTGCCTTTAATGGATGTTCTCTCCCCACCGTATACATTAAAATGTCCCCTAAAGGCAGTGAGGAGCCGGTGATGCTCAGTGTGGCAAGGGAAGTGTTTTTAGATGGCTCTCTGGACTGTGAACAGGACTGGGACCGTTGTTGTCTGTAATGGTAACTTTGAATGCTTGTGTAGGGAGAGGATGTAGGGGAAGGGACAGTTTTAACAAACTCAAAGTGTTTGAAATGAGCCTCTTTGTTCTTTTCAATGTAGATGTTGACGACCAACACACCAATGACCTCGGCCACAATGAAGGAGAGTACACCTGAGTAGAAGGACCATCCATAGCTGTACAGGCTTTTCTTATCTTCTCCTTTCTTATCACTAGGGTCTCCAGCATTACTGGAGATGTAAACGATGATGCCGATGATATTGCTAAGACCTGATGAAAAGTAACAAATACATAAATAAGCTTACATACATACATATATATATATATGACAATATGAGAATCTTGACAGTTCTCATAGAATGCACGTTCATGATGTCTACCACAGTCATGCGACAATTCTTTTACTGAAAATCTAGCATTTTACAGTTGTAAATATAAGTGAATAAATGTCAAATATATGGGTTTTTCAGTTGATTGAGTGAATCATTAATGAATTAATCAAGTTAAAAAAGTCATGTATATATGTGTGTGTGTGCATTATTTCAAAGATACTTTTGCAGAAAATTTAATTAGCAAAATTTAATTAATCTTAAACATGTATAATATATTTATTGTCTTGTTTCTTTACCTCCATGTATGTATGGCAATCCTGCTTTTTTCAATTAAAAATACATTGATATGCTATCATTACGAAACTTGTGATTTGCGATTGAAGACTCCTCCTAAAAGGTAAGGATACTGTTAATGGCAATTGCTGTACCTGCAGATACAAATAGGATCCCTGCACTCAAGAGAATGTTATTACTGCTTCTATAGATTTGGCCCACCCCAACACAAAGTCCCCCCAAAAGAAGCAGGATGGTACTCAGGATGGGGAAGAGACTGGATGCTCGCACTAATCCTGCAACACACAAAGGCATAGGCAACCATTATAGGCATTATACTCACACATTAGCTAAGATTATTATACATCATATTGAAACAAATGGCCTATTCAAGTAAATAAATTAAACTGTTCTTTAATTCTTTCTTTTTTCATACAGACCAGTGGTGGAATACCATTTTGAATAGTTCTTTATGATAAAGAAAATGGACTCACGGAGGAGATACTCTGAGCTTTCTGTGTCATAGTCATCATCCACAGAAAAATGATTGATCCAATAGCAGGTTCCATTGTTGATTCCTGTGCCAAACAAGTGATGCTGAATTTTATGTACTGAAACTATGATGTTTTACTTGAGTGTTTCACTCTTCTATGTATTCATACATTTACTATTAAAAGAATATCAGACACATTTGTCCCAAAAGCAATAAAATTTGTTTAGTCATGTTCTGATGGAACTGCTCCACACCAATTTATTTAAATTAAATTAAATTTATGCATTTAGCAGACACTTTTATCCAAAGTGACTTACAGTGCATTCAGGCTATACATTTTCATAATTTATTTCATTTAAAGATTGCACTGCAAGATAAACATAATTCCAGTTGTTTAGACCCCGCTTTTCAGAAGGAACATTCAGAAGCTATCTTAGCTCATATATTTTTCTTTTTTATATTAATTTTGTGTGACCTTACTTCAAAATGTCTCTTAATTTATTATTAAACTTTTGTTTAATCTTAATTAATATTAATATTACTTTATGCAAATATATGGCATTTTGTTAAATATCTATGCCAAATGTATTTTCTTGTTTCCATTTTCTTTACACTTTCTTTAAAGTCACATCTAGAACAGAATAAATGATCAACTATTACCATTAATTATCTCAAATAAACAACCAATATTGTGTGTGAAATGCATTGTCAAAATAGTTTTTCGGTATTTCTACCTGAAAAGTCATTTGATGCAATGTTGCCTTTTGAAGCTAGACTCTCATTAATGCACAAGAGAAGAAAGAATAGTTTTGTAGGTATTTCTGACTGAAATTTGTTTTGAAAAGTAAAAGGACTGATTTTCTGCAGCATGTAGAACTTAAAGGTTTTTAACTGGACTGCACTATCAACATTACTAAATACATTTTAGTATATTATATAAATATGAACATATAGCTTTGAAATTTACACATTACCAGTATTTTGAGGGTTTAGAGAATCTGCGATAATATGTACACTGTTAAAAAGAAAGGTTCTTTATTGGCATCAATGGTTCTGTGAAGAACCTGGAACATCCACTGAACCTTGAAATACAGGGGGAAAAAAATATATATATTTTTTTTTATTTTTTTATTTAAGGTTCTTTAGATGTTAAAATTGTTCTTCAAAAGTTTTTTTTTTTTTTTTTATGAACTTTTCACTAATAGGTTCTTTTGGGAACCAAAAATGGTTCTAGACATCAGTGCAAAAAAATAAAATAAATAAATAAAAAAAACACCTTTTGGAACATTTATTTTTAAGAGTGTAGGCTGCATGATGTCTGACAGAATGTATTTATTCAACACATTTTTCCTTCTTCTGTTCGTTTCTTAAATTTACAAAGCTTTTTTAATGAATTTAATAAGACCACTGCATTATGATAGAAATCACAACTTTTATTTCTATTTGCAACTACTAGTCTACATATTAAAATGTAGCCCATCCATTTACCTTCTATACAACAGATCCTCCAAAGTCCAGAATGCGTGAGATCTCCTCGTGTTTTCTTTGACTGCTGCATGGTGTGGGGTTCATCTGTTGCGTTGGTCGTGTTACAGATGTGAGCTCTAGAGTAAAGCCAGAAGTCGGTTCCGATCGCAACAGTCATCAGGCTGATCGCTGCGAACGCGCCCAGGCTCGTCAAAACAATCTGAACGCCACGATCACACCAAGCCATGACAGCGCTGGACTGAACTGAGCGCGTCGAGACATCTTCACAGTACATTTCACATACCTCTTATGCGTGTCTAAATTCAACCACGCATGATGAGCTCTTAAGTCAAACTTTTTTTTGTTGTCGTTATTTCATCCGCTCAAATGAACGCAGGCTTTATCGGAAAACTAAATTGTGAAACTGTACTTTTTTATTCTTCGTTATAATTATGTTTCTATTTATATTACAAACATTCCAAGCTTCCAAAATAAACGATTATGTTTAGCAACGCTGTGTTGGAAAAAAAAACTCTCTTTTAAACAGTACTTGAGAATTAATAAATGAAGTATTATATAGGGGACTAATAATTTTGTCTTCAACTGTATATAAATATTAATCCAGAAGGGTTTACCCCAATAGGGATCATCTTAGCTTTTATCCCTTTCATTTTTTAAGAGACATAGAGAACGCCCCCAATTGTTATTTGCAGTTTTTGTGTGTGTTATAACCATTGTAAACTTGTACTGTTCAAATACACCTGCATTGCTTAAATTGGAAGGTTATGTTGTAGACCGATCTCTACAGAGCTTAATTAATAAATTAAACTACATTTCATGAAACTACATGATAAACATGGTCAGGCTAGATGCGCAGAACGGAAAAAATGGGTCTCCACCAAAGACGTAAACTGAAAATTGACAATGCATTCAGTGGTTACAACAGTGTGTGTGTGTGTGTGTGTATATATATATATACACACACACACTTTTTCTCTATTGGAAATACTTTTTAAGTTGTGGAATCAAATAAACAAACAAATCTAGCATTCTTTAATTAAAAATGTTTATAAAAAATAAAGTATTGTTTGAAATAATAATAAAAAATTTAATAACCTTAATCACCTTACCTTGATTTTCTCTGAATGGTAAATGAACAAACCAAGTATTATTTTCAAAAAAGTTTAATGTGGATGCTGGAGCAACATCAGAATAATATTGTGCATTTTTCAATAATGTTTAAATGTAATACAAGCCATTTACTTAATACAATAGGGAGGGAGAATGAGGAATGGGAGGCTTCATATGGAGTTTAGAGTGATTTTTTTTTTTTGGACAAACTACAGCCAGCGGTCACAAACACAAAACGTAAGGGAAAACCTTAAATGCAGTGTAAAACATCTTATGGAAACAGACTAGCATTGTTCTCAGTCTGAGTGCAGGCCACGTTGTTGTTAATAACAGAATTTAAACAGAAGCAAAAGTTTATTTAACATTTGTTTAATCAAATGTTACTCAGTGAAAAAAAAAAGGTGTACCAAAGACTCCCTGACCATCTCTACTGGAGGTTGTGGATCATCTCTTCCTTGGCAATGAGATGGGTAGTTTTGTTAACAAGAGACATTAGAGAATTCAGTTTTTGAGACCAGTCATTCAGAAGATCGTTAGGGTCCTTAGGCCGCTGGAAATTAATGATACCAGCGAGGCGGTCCACTTTTGCATAGATGGTCTTATTGACCACCAGGTTAGATAGGAACTCTTCTGATTCCTACAAGAAGAATAAATATTTAAAGTTGTTAACGTGTTGGAATTTCTTACATTTTGATTAGCTATTATTTAGATCAGCCTTGATCAACAGCTTTAAAAGAAAGAAAGAAAGAAAGAATAACATCAAGTAAGTTACATATTATTTCAGTACAGAACTCACATCAATAGAGAGGTCGAGCAGGGCTGCCATTCTCCCCATCGTGATGCTTGTGTAATACTTTGCCATTATTCTGATGTTCTGGTAATGGAGAGACAGACAGTTATCAGTGGAATTAAACTGAAAACACAAATCATAGCTCAAAATACAACTAGATTGGTACATTTCCAGTTTTATTTCCCTTTTTGCCAAAAATGTATAACACTGAGATTAAGATATTAAAGTATTAATATTATTCTAAAAACTATTTGCAAACTATACAACCTTTAAATGTGTTTAATATCATTATACAGCTCTAACATGATGATCTTATTTTTTGGTCTCATCCTTATACAAAGCTACTGTATGGCTTATATTTATATAAAGACTCCATTAGTCCAAACATAATGATGCTTTATGTCTATTTGGAAGCTTGAAAGCCCCAGTGTCCATTCTGTGAAAATGCATGGAAAAGAACAACCAGTACAACACTTTACAATCATCCTTTTGTGTCCCATGGAAGTCAGTCATGGGATTTGAATAACTACAATAATAATTCATGAGAATTTACATTTGATGTTGAATTATTCTTTTAAGAGTGTGACAGGCTAATAATAGATATAAACAATTAGGCTTCCCATTTCAGCAAGAAATAACACCAACTCACGTGTTCTACCACTCTGTTTTTCAGATCTTTCCATCTCTTTTCTCCCTCTTCTGAGCAGGTGAAGACATCAGTGTCCGGAGTTCCCATGGAACCCTCCCTCAGTTCCTTTCCATAATCCTCCACTACAGATGACCAGCGCATCAGCTCCATGGTGGTGAACTGTTTCAGGAGATCCCTGCAAGGGAGAGATGAGAAAGGTAAACTCTTCTACCCAACATCCCTGAACTCTCGCAGGAACTACCAGTATGTTTTGGATCTTTTACCTATATTTGGGTATTTCCTCCAGTTTCTTGTCAATGCTGATTCGATGAACTAAATCAGACTGTTCATTGTCATATGGTGCCAAAATCACATAGAGCACTACACTCTTCAGAGCCTGAAAGATACATGGGACATTTTCAGTTTTAAATAAAACTAAATTGCAAATGAAGTGACAATGCTTTTTGTATTACTAAAGTAAACAGCAAAGCTAAAAAGAATAAGCAAGACAATGATTGTAATGTCAATATAAAGGTACCTGATGCCATTTGGAGGTGTCTTCCAGAATACAGGGAGTGTCATATATGGCTCTGTAATGTTTACATATGGATAGGTAGGAGCCCTCGTGCTGATCAACTTGAATCAGCAGATTATAATACTTCAGTTTCAAATCCTAAACATTAAAGAAAATCAAACTGTTATAAAAATGCAATAACGAACACCCACAAATATTTTAAACTTTTATAATATTATTAATATTTTAACGACCTCAGTGCCCTCTTCCTGGAAGAATTTAGTGTTGATCTTTTTGCTAATGATCTGTGTTCGAATGTAGTCCTTGACAGCAATGCACAGTCTCATCTGCTCCAGAATGAACTCCGCCTTCTCCTTCTTCTCCATTGATCCATATGTCTCCACCTGCAGAGGGTTAGCATGTTAAGAAATGTCTATTCAAACCAAGTGTGAATGTGGCAGGTTAAAGGAAACAAATCAAGGCTGAGAGAAAGTAAAAGATACACCAAAAGCACACTTTTAACATTAACATGATGATTACATAACAAGGTAACATAATCAACACATGGCATGCTCTTGTTCTTAAAATAAAATAAAAAATAACTTTTTAGTTCAAGATTATATATAAAAACATTAAATATTGCACATAAAGAAAAACGACATCATACTTAAAAATTTAATACAAATATTAAATGAAAGATTTAATCCGAAAATGTAAACCAGAAACGTTCACTATATATTCACTATGTTCAATATAATGAATATTCATGTTTAGTTTGAATAGGTACTTAAGAGATAGTACACCCAAAAATGAAAATTTTATGTTTATCTGCTTACCCCCAGGGCATCCAAGATGTAGGTGATTTAGTTTTTTCAGTAGAACACAAATTATAATTTTTAGCTCCAGTTGTTGGAGTCTCTCAGTCGTACAATGCATGGCAATGGTAACAAAATCTATGAAAGTAAAAAACAAAACATGCACAATTACAAATTAAACCCTGCGGCTCGTGATGATACACTGATGTGTTAAGACACAAAATGATCGGTCGGTGCAAAGAAACTGAACAGTATTTATATAGGTTTTTTTTTATACCTCTGATTCACGCAATGTCCGAACTATTAGAACTCTTGTGAACAAACAAAAAAAAATGATATAAATACTGTTCAGTTTCTTGCAAAGACCGATCGTTTTGTGTATTTACACATCAGTGTATCATCACGAGTCGCAGGGATAATTTGGATTTGTCTGTGGACTTGTCTTTTTTACTCTCATAGATTCTGTTACCATTTGCCATGCATTGTACGGTTGAGAGACTGCAACGACTGGAGCTAAAAATAATAATTTGTATTCTACTAATGAAACAAAGTCACCTACATCTTGGATGCCCTGGGATCAAGCAAATAAATGTAAAATTTTCATTTTTGGGTGAACTATCCCTTTAATAGTACAAAGACGAGGCAGATGAGCAAATCTCTCCCTAACACTCACCTGCAGTTCCTGCAGAATGGATGCAGCCTCTTTCACATCTCCATTTTGCTCTTTGATATGAGCCAATGTTTTAGTCAGCCTGGCACGCTCAATCTCCACATATATCTAAAAATACATACAACATGAATAAAGTGTAAAGCTGGCCATTACAGCAGAAAAGTGAACAAGCTCATAAGAAATAGAACTGGTACACAGATAAAGCTATAAAACAGTGGAAGTGGAGACCTTTCCAGCAGTGACGGTGCGTAGCGTGTCAATGAGTCGGAGTTTGATTGACAGGTCAGTCGCAGCATCAACATATGTATAACATTCCTGTACCATCTTTGCGACGGCCTGTAAAGGAAAATTAGGAGAATGTTTTAACCATCTATGTCAACCAATGACAAAATATATTTTTACTTGTCAATTTTTCTTAGTTAACCAACTACTGCATGTGGTTAAAATAATGGCAAGGAGAACTTGATATCAGTAGAAATGGGCTAAACATTACTATGAAAATATCACTGAGATTCTACATTTTTTGCCATCTCCTTCATCTTCACTACATCACTTTACCAAAAATGTTAAGATATTATTTTATATTTAATTTATATAATGTAAGATGAAATATGTTGCTTAAATATTATAATAGTAATAATAAAATATGTCAGCACACTGTATGGTCCAACAACATCCCTGAATATTATCCATACTACACAAATAATAATACAACACATTTTGTAGATTTTAAACTGACAGGCTGGTACAGGTGGTCAAAAGGACATTTTTATTAGGCATTATGAGCTCCATCACTGGCTCCATGATATGTTCAGAACAGTATTTCTACCTGCTTCAGCTGGCTTCTTCTCTTAGACAGTAGCATGATGTTTTCATTCAAGGCATCCCAGTCTTTGGCTTCATAGCATAACTGAACTATAGCCACCAAGATCCTGGAGGTGGACACCATATCTGAAGCCTGGTCAAAATTAACACATGCAAACAATGCAGAGCATTTTAATGGACAATAAATTAAATCTAGATAAAATTATCACAGTGAGACACTTACGGTTCTTGTTTGCTTCTCTAGTGACAGCAGGCTTTCGATGGCCTCCTGGAGTCGGCCATCCTTAAAATCAAAACATTACGTTAGGGATTTTCTTCGCATGTTAAAGCTAAAATTCAAATCACTGTGCATTTCGCAGTAACTTAATGTTTATAAGAAGTTAAATACGAATGGTGAAGTATCTATGGCGAAAAACCCAGTCAAATGTCTATTTAATACATACTTAGTGTATGTATAGTATACGTAACAAAAACAACTTTGTTTTCAATAAAACGTGATATAGAGGTTTATAATTAATACATAATTCATATAGTTTAATTCTGTAATGATCTGATGAACGTTAGCTTTAGCACTCAGCATGACTCAGCCGCTCATTCACACTTACTCTGGCCATTTTCTCACACTCAGGCAGTCGCTGATCTACAGTAGCACTGTAGTCAATCTCCATCTTCATCATACGTCCATCTGATCGTTCAGCTCTGTCCTCAGACATTATTACTGCTTGTAATAGGAAGAATTCACTGTGAATGTAATAACTAAAACCCGGCAGCTTGGTGTTAATCTACTTCTTCTACGCCTTGTCCTCTTCTTCTTCTTCTTTGACGCTAGATTGGTTGACAAACCCGGTACATATTCCGCCACCTACTGGTATGGAGTGTGGTGCATTGACGCTGGTGGGAAAAAAAATACATGATCTCTCTAAAATATTGTTTATTGATCCTGTGTCTTTAGATATTTTAACAGTATAATGAACATTCTTGCACCTTTATTTAACAGATTTTCCTGATTAAAGCTGTATTTCTAAGATCTCTAATCTCTAAGATCTCTATTAGTTGTTGTCTTTCATTCTCATATCCTTTACTTTTTTTTTCATATAATTTTATAACTTTTTTCATATGGAGTTTGTTTGGAAGTG
The DNA here is from genome assembly GCF_023724105.1 of Carassius gibelio. NCBI lineage: Eukaryota > Metazoa > Chordata > Actinopteri > Cypriniformes > Cyprinidae > Carassius > Carassius gibelio. The sequence continues at coordinate 20,350,090 of NC_068401.1, read as the reverse complement.
GGCAAACCAACTATTTATTAGTTTATGCATAAATTAGTTTATGCATAAATGTAGTTGCATACTACACTGAATAAAATATATCAGATTAACATTATTTATTGTTTAACTTTAATTGTTGGATACAGCCAAAAAGGTCAAGATGAGGTAGGAAGGACCAAAAACATTTAAAGGATGTAAAATGTGCTTATTTTAAGTTAGATACAAATTAATCTAATATTTCTTCTAAGGCAAGATTTGAGCCTCTGAATAAAGAAATAACTACCAAAGTGTACCACATTTGTTAAATGTGCCAGTATCGCCTTCTAGTGGTTGGTTATTTGAACCACATGTGTATGTTCTGTATGTTTCACAGGAAGGAGTGATACTTGTAAAAGACAGAGGAAATGGATAAAAAAAGGGCTTTGTTCAAAGGGGAAGATCGTAGACCTGTTTCTATAATGAGCGACCCTTCTATATCCATTTTCCAAGAAAATTATAGTACTCAGCCAACATCATTGCTCCTCCACCTACCAGCACCCAGCCAACAAGGCTATAAGTGAAGACTTTTATAGGCTGTGACCACAGCTGAGATGTTATTATATTTTAAACCTTATTTACAATAGTTTGGTGCCATTTTATACAATTTCCAGCCTATAAGGGCACCTACTTTAGAATACCCCCTGTTCTATTATATGCTTGTGGAGGATCAAATATATATATATTTTTTTCAGTGTGGAATGGGTCATAAATGCAGATGGTATACAGTGTAGAGGAGAGAGAGGAGCAATTATATTAAACATACACCAGCGGTGAAGACTAGTTCCTCTCAAGGTTATTTTCATCACTCCTATCATCCTTGAAGAGTTTTGGTTCCTTCCTTGCCATGTCAAATTGAAACTCTAATTGAAACTATTGCAGCACTTATTTCACTAAAACTGTATCATCCTCTCTAGAGCTGATTTATTATACTTGGACTTGAAGTTTTTTAGTTTTTGGTGGCCTTTGTATTCTGAGTAAAGACCGTGATGTCACTGCATTAAATGCTAAACTAAATAAATTTTAAAGGTGTCATAAATAACAATTGAACTTGAACCATAATGAAGTTGACTTAAAATAATTTAACTTAAAATGTTTTACCTCATTTTAAACCACCAAATATCATATTTTTTTCTTCCTATGTCACCATGCATGCTTGTATTTAATTTTTAATGATACATCATCTTTTGTCCTCCTGATATCTCAGAAGTTGAGAGGTTATATAATTTCACAACAGAAATTAGTTGCTATGTCTGATTTTGAAGCAATTGATAGCGAACCCCGGAAGGAACAGTATGGTGTCAGTAACAGTGCTTACTGCATTGACATATCAGCAGCTTATAGAGAATTTTGACCAGAACCAAAAAATCTGAGCATTTTACTCCAGTCCTAAGGTGTTTACATTTGCTACCAATTACATTTGTAATTGATTTTAAAGTATTCTTACTTGTTTATAAATCACCCAGTAGCCAATGACCTAAATAAAATATACAGCTCACTGAATATCGACCTATACGATTTAGTCTATCAGTTATTTAAATATTGAATCCTTTCTTTAAAATGAAAAGTAATAAAATACATATAAACAAATAAATAAATTATGTATTAGGCAATGAATATACTTTAATGCAATGGTTGTACTAAAATTACTGAAAAACATTTTAAGCAAGGCTCTCTTAGTCTTTTGCTTTTGCCATTTGCCATGACTTTTATTTTGACAAGGAAATTATTGGGTCTAGACGCTTCTGTACACCAAATTCGTCAGTACACGTTACGCCTAAAAGAATATTTAACTGTCAGGCCATTGTCCTGCGTTTGACTATGTATCTTTCTTAAACCCGAATGTCGCAAATCAGAGTATCATTGGTGTCTCATTTTAAAAGACGGGCATTCAAGCCTTTAACTGAATTTGGAGTTTGACTCCATTGGTGTGTGCTGATTTTTTCTTTTTCTTCGGAGTAACGTTACGGTTAGACACGTACAGTCTGTTTACTTTGATCGAATGAGATCTTCTAGAATTCAGACAGCAGGATCGATCTAACTGTACCGGACAGAGACATGTTCAAGAGAGCCTCTCGTGAACTCTTGGGTCTTCATGTGTATTTCAGGAGCAGGCTTTAGGTGTGTGTGGAGATTTTGGAATCTCGATCATGGGCTCTCTAAAAGCTTTGCAGGACTGGTGCAGGAACCAATGTGAAAGTTACAGTAATGTGGACATTAAAAACATGTCTTCATCCTTCAGAGATGGACTGGCATTCTGTGCCATCATCCACAGACACAGACCTGATCTCATGTGAGCATTTTATTTTTACTCTTCGTCTTTAATTTGTTTTGTATTTCCCACTTCTCTGAAGATAACATACCTTACATACCATATAAAATGTCATAATCTCAACGATCTTAATTCAGGACAGCTTTAACTTATGGAAACACTGTTTCCTTACGTAATTAATGGGAATGAAGGTTGTGTTGTTCTATTGTTAGAAGTGACTTTAGGTAAACAGGAAGTGACACGCAGTTTGATTCACATCGGGAATAGTTAAACCCAAATGGACGCTCAGTCATCATTTACAAACCTTCATGCCAGTCCAATTTATTTATCGATCGTGCGATGGAAAGATATTATGAACATAATGAAGAATTTCAACAATACCCAGACCACCTCTGCTTTATTTCAGTGTGTATGTGAATTTAAATATGTCCACAATGAGAAAATAAAGATATAGTAATTGTAATAAATGTAGCTTCATTTTAAAACGTAAACCAAAAGTTTCGTATAATTTAAGATTTAATGACTTGTTCTAGACTCCTCAGACTATCTGTCATTATCTGATTGTTAGATCACCTTTTCTATGTTGTGTTGGGCATGTGGAGTCATGCTGGAGACAGTCACACTCTGTCACTCTGTTGAGTTCAAGAAAATTAGTCAGTATGCTGAGGACATGAATCTTAATTGAAGTTTTGTTGTACTAGTTTATACATTAATTCAAACTGTTCATTTTAAGATAAGAAAAAATATATATGTGAATTGGGATCAGATTACACCTACAGTAACATACACTGTATGTGTTACTTAAATATAGATGCCAAACAGGTGATTTCTGTAACAGTTGTTCTTTTCTTATCTCACTCAAAAAACCAACTTGAGCATTCTTCAAACAAAACACACCAAACTTTGCACTCTATTGTATAGGCGTGAATTTGAGCTTCCTTAAGCCAACCACATAATTTGTTTCACTCTTGATGTGAATAGACCATTCAGCGCCATTTTGCTTCTCTGCTGGTTGCTAAACCTTAAAATGTTGGATTAGGTGATAAAAAAGGTGTTTTGTAAATTAACAAACATACACTTTTCTGATACATCAGAGCAGGTTGCCAAAAAACCATACCTCATTCTTTAAGCTTGCTTTTTTTTAGATAAATCGTTTGGGTTTATGCAGTGAACTAGTGATTTATAAATAGACAGCACATTAGAAAAGAACACACACCGAACTGACACGAAACTGATAAGTACCTTATTTTGATGGAAATAATACCATTATTAAAACGATTTAAGCATCAATGGCAGCGCTGCCTTTGTGTGATTTTGTTAATTATCTGATCTCTGATTCACTGACATTTTCCAAATTGCATATAAAATGAGATTCACAAAAGGCACACACACACAAAACAAAATGGTTTGTGTTATGTAAAGGGTTACTGAACCCGAAAATGATAATTTTGTCATTAATCACTTACCCCCATGTCGTTCCAAACCCGTAAAAGCTTCGTTCATCTTCGGAACACAATTTAAGATCTTTTGGATGAAAACCAGGAGGCTTGTGACTGTCCCATAGACTGCAAAGTAAATTACACTGTCAAGGTCCAGAAAAGTATCAAATGCATTGTCAAATTTGTTCCTTCTGCCAGTGGTTCAAATGTAATGCTATGAAGGGGCAAGACATTTTTTTTGTACGCGAATAAAACAAAAATAACAATATAAATTGTCTCCTCTTTGTCTCTCAACATCACCATAGCGCCAATGTGCAGAATAATAGCTGAACGCAAGCAGTTTATGCTCTTCTGTGTCAGCCGCGCAACAAGTACACATTTTCTACTTGTATTTACACTTGAAAGAAAAGATTAAAAAAAACATTGCATTTTTCATTATTTTTGTTTTATTCATATAAAAAAAGTATTGTCGCTTCATAACATTACGGTTGGAACCACTGATGGCAGATGGAGTATTCTGACGATGCTTCTCATTGTTTCTGGACCTTGACAGTGTAATTTACTTGTTAGTTTTTGGGACAGTCACAACCCTCACGGTTTTTATGCAAAATATCTTAAATTGTGTTTTGAAGACAAATTAAGCTTCGGAATGACATGGGGGTAAGGGATTGATGACAAAATTTTAATTTTGTGGTGGAGTATCCCTAATGGAGTGAATTGGAATATATTTATATATATATATATATATATATATATATATATATATATATGTATATGTATAATAAAATGATTTGATGCATGACTCAGCACTTTTGAAAATGCTAAACAGTTTCTTTGTCCTCTAGAGATTTTGACTCCCTCTCAAAAGAAAATGTCTTTGAGAACAACCGTCTGGTGAGTATGACACAAACCATTGACCAAAAACAATTAAATATATGGAGGGAATGATTATAATTTAGATTGTTAATATGTACTATTAGAATCAACAGTTAACTGCTGTTAGTTCTTAAATTGTCTTCTTTTTCAGTACTTCTCTTGAAAGAGGAAGTGTTTGCAGCAAAATTCCTATGTGTTTGTGTCAGTCGCTTTTTGTTGGTTGTGCTTAAATCATGAATCACAATTTTTTTTGTCTGTTTGTGACTGCATAAACAGCAGTGGAAATGTGTATACTGACTTAACTTAGATTTTATATATATATATATATATATATATATATATATATGTGTGTGTGTGTGTGTGTGTGTGTGTATATATTATGGGTTGCACGACTATGGATTTCTGCTAGTCGATTTCTTGTTTAAAAAATACTCTAGTTGCTCGACTACTCGTGGTTCATGGCATGCTACTGTAAATGAAAAGAAAATGAATAGTTCTTATCAATAAATGCTTATTAATTCAAAGCCTATTGCAACAACTATATATGTAAATTAATAATTATGACATTACATATTAAAATTTTTATGTAACAGCCAGTATTTGTATTCTGTATTTGTATCTGTAGCAATCACAAAATTATTCGTATCTGCATTAAGATAAAACCAGGTAGAACATTGTACAGTTACTTGATATGATGTAATGACTATCTTTTTTTTCATAGTTATCACTGAACAAGTATGCAGTGTTAAACTAAAATAATTATTAATTTCTCGTGCAATCAGAGATGTCATGACAAACATTTAGTGATCATTTGAACATGACTGAATTATTTAAATGCGCATATTTTCATTAGAAAAAGTTTTAGAGAGTTTAGAGGTTTGTGTGTAATATTATGCTGATCCGCTGGTTTAACTGTTATCTAGCATATGCCAGACTGTGCCAGCCTCAGCCGAATATCCAGGCAGAATTATTCCTTGTGCGTTGTTCGTTTTTGAAGCCATTATAGGTGCCATTACGAATAAGGTATTCGGCTTCCGGCACACCCCTAATTACTACATTACATATTTTAATTTTACATGCAATATAGATAAAGTCATATAATGTAACAGCTACTGTACACACAAAATTGTAAAATTGCAAACTGTTTATGCATTATGGTTAATGCATGCTCGAGTAGTCGATTGTTTCTGACAGTATCGACTAGTGGTTGAAGTAATCGATCACTATATATATATATATATATATATATATGAGAACTGGTTTTGTACAGATGTCTAGACGTTCATAAAACCATCTTAAATGTAAGTTGACATTGACTATAGCTCAAAAATTAAAACTCACCTGCCTGTAGCTTCTGTAGGTTAGCTTCTGTAGGTTCTGTAGGTTATGCATGTAGTTCTATGTATTTTTATGTATAATAATTTTCTATTTTTAACTGTTTTAAATAAATTTTAAATAAATTTTAAAGTTTTTAAATTCTTTGTTTTATTGTTTTGATTATTTTTTTATATGATTATTTTACTTTTATGTAAATCACTTTGAATTACCATTGTATATTAAATGTGCTATATAAATAAACTTACCTTGCCTAAAACCGTTAAGCCCTTGATTAGCTTGTTCAGGTGTGTTTGATTAGGGTTGAAGCAAAACTCTGCAGGGCTGTGGCTCTCAAAGTAGGTCTTGTAGCTAGTGTATTATTAATAATCATGGTGGTTGTTATAATTGATAAAATAGATATTGATCACTGTCATCTGCTATTTTAAAAACATATGGGCAGCATCATGATGAAATACAATATATTTTTATTTTTATTTCATTTTTAAAGGCGTTTGAGGTTGCTGAAAGTGAGTTGGGTATTCCAGCCCTGCTGGATCCAGAAGACATGGTGTCCATGAGTGTGCCTGACCGATTGAGCATCATCACATATGTATCTCAGTATTACAACTACTTCACCAACAAATCTCACAGTGAGTATTGAGCACTGCAAATAATATGCTGACTTAAACTAACATTTTATTTACAAACACAGAGAGACAACAGCAATGCATTAAGGTCCTTTTTATAATCTTCCTCAATGCTTAGTAAATCAAAAACTTCCAGCACATTCTGTGAGAAGTATCAGTCACATACAAATTACTCATGAGCCAATCCATTGAGATTATATTCATGTCCATTTTGTACAACTCTTAGTCGCAGATGGGAAATGACTTCAGTGCTGCAGTGTTTTTCTCTGCAGTATATTTCTCTGCAGTATATTTCTGTATGCAGGAAATGCATGTGATGTCACAGAACATTGCAAGTGTGACTGAAAGTACAAGTGATTGGCTGAGGTATTTTAACACTTGATTAATTTAAGCATTCTCACATTGCAGTGCATAACGTACATTGGAAAAATGAGAAAAGAAGAGATCCAGTAAATACATAAACAACTAGGTTCTTTTTGACATAAAATTTTCAAACCTGATTGATTTGGTTTGCACTATGCCTCACACTGGGTTGCAATTTTAGGATTCATGGACTTTCATTGTTTAGCATGGCGTGGTTTGGATTGATTTACACTGTATTAACCATTGGGTGGTGCAAGTAAATAAACCAGTTTTGCTGTTCTAGCAAATTACTTGTCCAGATTTGTTTTTTTTTTTATATTTAGGGTTATGAACCTATTAATTTTTTTTTTTTTTTTATCAAGTTTGAATTGCTTTTAGCTTAGCTATTGTTCTGGTGTAACTGACAGTATGTCCTCTATGATGTCAATAAAACTTGAATTGTATTGTATATTCTTTGAATTACATTCGTTTAATGTAGAAAATCCTGGACACGTGCTACAAATTTTTTTTTTTTATCCTCTATTTAGCTGTCTCCACAAACATAAAGAGCCCTGGTGGTCCAGGTCACATCAAACCAGCCATAAAAAGGCCATTTGCTTCTCCAGAGGGCTGTGACACTCAGACTGAGGTAAAGAAATTAGCATTGTTTTTTTTTAAAACAGACGTTTTCTTGTTCTGGTTATCTGGCAGGTTGTAGACCTAACAACAGTCTATATGTGCACAGAAAAATGTAAAGATTAAACCACATTTATGGATTTGCTGTTGCACCCATGAGTGGAGTGGAATTTATTACTACAACACAAGATGGAGAGCAGTGAGATCTCATTTTGGCCTAGTTCCATGTAAACAGAGCAAAATACTCTGCTGTTGCCATATTTTCTAATTAATTTATGAAATCAGCCGTCAGAGCCAAATCACATATTTGGTTTTTGGTAGATATTGTGAGCTCTCTGAGTTCAGAGAATGTCACTTCTCCAGAAATGTTCCCCTGTCCTCCTTATACCTCCCATTCAAATAATTCCCCTCCTTTTCTTTATTGTTTGCTTTGCATTCCTCTCTCGGACTATGTTTCTAGTTACTCAAATTGGTGGTTCAGTAAATGACATCAGTAAAATTAGTTTCCCATTGCATTACTTTTGACATAAGCATCTGTATTATCATACTGTATTTTCAAAGTAATTTTTTTTAATTGCTTGTTGAAGAAATTTGTGCAAATATTCTTATGCCATAATGTTAAGTATGTAGTTGGTCTTGTATACATATTTACACAGTCCAAAGTATTAGCAAAGTACAAAAAATATGAAATATGGTCCCAAATAAAAATCAGTAGTTCTTACCATTTTTTCCTCTACCTTTCCATGTTTTTTTTATTACCTTCCATTCTCAACCTGGTTTTTGGTGCTACGTAGTCTGGTGTAGATAACCAACCAAAACGCAGTATTCTGAGCAGCACCTGTTCAATCTGTGGAACGCATGTTCACTTGGTTCAGAGGATCCTTGTTGATGGCAAACTTTATCATCGGAACTGCTTCAGGTGACTGGTCAACTGCCTAGTGTAACATCTGTATCTGTATTGTTCTATTATTAAAAGCGTAAAAATAACATTACTTATTATTCCCTCTGCTGTTTTCAATGTTTTTGTGAGAATTTCTGATTTTATCTCAGATGTAGGGAATGCAGTAGAACTTTATTGCCTGGATCTTACAAGTTCACAGAGGATCCTGGATCATTAGTTTGCACACACCACTTCACCAGATCTGCCTCAGATGCCAATCAGAATTGTCATTCAGATATGAGCAATAAACTAGCCAAACTAACCTCAACAAGCCCAGAAGACCCAAACAATAGGAGTTTAGAATCTAAAGCATCACACAACAATGCTGAGATCACCGAGGAGAGAGATGAAGAGGAAATACCTGAAAAAGAAAAAGTAACAAATAAGCAGCCAGATAGCAGATCAGAAGTCGAGACAGAGCACAGAGCGCCTTGTCCTTCTAGTCCAGCAAATCCCTTTGATGAATCTGAAGAGGAGGATCAGGACACACAACAAGAAGACCACAAGCCAGCCACTGGTGGGGCCAATGGTGATGAGCCAACAATGCCAGTGAAGAGTACAGCACCAGAGGGTCGACCAGTTCCAGCACCTAGACGAGTAATTGAGCCCACCCCTGCTCCTCGCCCTGTCCCCAGACCACGCCCACCCAGACCCTCTGAAAGCCCTATTGTCAATGGTGAGCACTGATGCTGATCTCGTCTGCATTCATAACACTACACAGGCCATACTATTACATACTAAACATACATTTTTTTGCTAAATTTTTTAATCATCTGATAATTGTGGCTGTAGGAAATTCTGAAGCTCAAATTTCTCAAGTTCCTGTTCCAAGAGAAAGATTGCACTCACCTGCTCGGTAAGATAATTGCTGCCGTGTTCTCTACTAATCTGAACCCTAACCATAAAATAAGTACATGTAGATAATTGATATTACTCGGTGCTTAAATGTATAATTATAAATGTAACAAAGACACCTTAAAATAAAGTATAACTGATTTTCTTCCTAAAAACCCTCAAGCTATATCTTAACTTTTGATCAGTCTTTGATCTCTTTGTGAATTCCTCTCAGTGGTTGTAATGTATTCCTTTCCCAGCTCTAACAAGGCCAATGGCACTCCTAAACCAAAAGACCCACCCTGGCTGGCTCTTGTCCAATCAGAAACCAAGAAGAAACCAGCACCTCGCCCACCCACAGGTATAACCATACCTCCCTGCACTGGTTCATCTCCTTCTCGCAAGGAGGAGGAATCAAGACCATCCTCTCCTCCAAATCCCTTTGATGATGAGGAAGAGGAGCCAGAAACGGCTCCTGAAGATCCCCCTGATCCTGTGGTGGCTAGTCACCCTTGGTATAGGATTACCCAGGCTGCTGAAATCACAGCTGAGGACACAAAAAGACAAAGTCCTGCCCCTTCTGAAAGTCCTGTAAGTGTCCGAAGGAAGAAGCGACCAGCACCCAAAGCCCCAAATTCTTCTCTATCAGGTTAGTTGCTTACATTGTCTAATACATTGATTGCTTTACACAACTGAAGAGCTGGTGAAGACTGAATTTGAATTGTCCAACCTAATATTCAAAGGTGCCCCCCCACTAATATTATTGACTACAGTACTTCCTATATTTCTGCTATATGTGCACATTCAGATGTGTTTTAATTAACAGGAATTTGGAGTATTTCTATATTAAATTATTGAATGGTAAAAATATTAAATTATGCAGCCACACTGGTGGAAACATATTTCTTATTAATTTAGAGTTATAATATTGTAATATATTAATAATAATTTAGTCCTCTCGAATGTTTGGGGCTCCATTGTGTTGTGTTACACTACGTTGTATTTGTGCAACTACTCACATGTCTCACATATTTTTGTTATACATTTTTTTCTGGGTTGTCTCTTTCCTGCTGTTCTTTAGCTTTTCCTTCATCTCAGACTTCCTCTCCTGCTTCATCTTTAGCTCTGAGCACAGAGAGCCTGTCCTCCTCTTCCTCAGACCACAGCGCAGTCCCCCAGCAACCTGCTGCTAATGAACAGGACCATTTGTTCACCAAGAGTGTGTCTGAACCATCAATCAACGCTCCTGCACTGTCCCCCCAAAAAAAGCTTCAACCTCACTCTTCTCCAAACCTGCCTCCTCCACCACCACCTACCAATACCAGCTCAGCACCAGCTACTCCCCAAACCAACCGCAGTGTGAGACCACCAATGTTCCCCTCTTCACAGACACCCAGCACTCCAGGCAAGGTTAGACTCACTGTCAAGATCACACTGCTGTTCAAAAGGTTGAATCAGTCAAGACATTTTTGTTGTTTTGTGTTGTCTGTTCTGTTCACCAACAATGTACAGTATATCTACTTGATCAAAATTAGTCAAAAATTATTTTAATTAAAATAACTTATATTATAATTAAAATGGTAAATTCTTCCACTGATACCAGTTACCACATCAAAACATTATTTCTCCTAAAAATGTGGCTCTTATCCAAACTCCTATTAATAATTCAAAGGCTAATTCATAAGTGGTGTTGTAGGACTAATAACGGATACTGGGCATGTTTTATGCAGTTATTAGACTATGCCAAAGAAAGGAAGTGTAATTAACTTTGTATAATTACCTTCTTAAAGTGCTTTTAGTAGCAAAATATTTAAAGAGGCCATGACATGGAGAATCAAAATGTGTATGTACACATAAAAGAGGTTACTCTACTATAAAACATTCTTATAAATAATAATAATAAAAAAAAGAAAAAAAAAAAAAAAATATATATATATATATATATATATATATATATATATATATATATATATATATATATATATATATATATATATATATATATAATTTTTTTTTTGTTTGTTTGGTTTTTTTTTTTTTTTTTTACAAAGATTGGACCTTTATTTCTGCAAAAACCTCTGAAACTGCAGTTCATTAAGTAAGGGTAGCAGTAACATCAAGAGTGTTTGTGAGAGATTTCATTTAAAGTTTCCACATCTTTGTTCCAGGAAATCATCCCGAGTCCGGGAGCTTTCTTTTATTAATCTTTATTCAGTATCTTTGATTAATGCTCTTTCATCACTGTCATCTTCAGCGCACTTGTAAAGAGAATCCATTTAATCGGAAGACAACCACCTCTGCCGGCTCTTCTGTATCCAGACCCCCAAAAGGGTCCCGTCCTGCACGACCTCCTGCTCCTGGATATGGATTTCCTCTCATTAAGCGAAAAGTGAGGCACAGAAACATCCTCTTGCTGCTTTGATTTTTCTTTTTTCTTTTTTTAAATCATGAATATTGTTGTTTTGATTGCTTTTAGAAAGGAACTGTAACTATGGCACATTTGTTGTCTTAATGTAATGTCTCACATGAAAAGTAGTAATAGGATTTGAAAATGTTATTTAATCTATATACAAGGTCATAAATTTGTTTGGTTGTAGCCATTCAGCTTCATCATCAGACATTTGTCTTTTACCACCAATATATTAGTGAGAGCATGCTTATAATTCCATGTCCTGACATTGTATTTGGTAGGTACAGTCAGACCAGTATATCCCAGTTGAAGACATCCATGTAGAAATGAGTGATCTGGAGAAACGGTTGGATGAATTAGAGCATAGAGGGGTGGATCTGGAAAAGAGCTTACGAGAATGTTCAAATGGTAAGAGAACTACATGCTACAGAAGAACTGCCAAGATTGTCTCTGCTGATAAGATATTAATTAGTCAGGGATCAGATGTTTCCACAAGTAGCTCATGATCCAGTTTCCTCGAGTGGCTCAATTTACAGTAAATGCTGTTTCACACAAATGTATTGTCTGCAAACACAGCGAGTTTGGCTCACTTACATTTACTTTTATCCAAAGCGACTTACAAATGACGACAATGGAAGCAATCAATATCAACAAAAGACCAATGATATGCAATTCTGTAACAAGTATCAGTTTAGCTTAATGCAGTACACATAGCAAGGTTTTTTTAAATATATAATCAAAAAATAATAATACAAATAAATAAAATAAAATGATCAGATTAGGAAAAGAATAAAGCTTCTGTTAGAGGCATTTTTTTGCTTTTGTTAATTGTATAATAAATGAAAAATAAAATAAATAGAATACAAAAAGATTAGAGAAGCTAGTGTTAGTTTTGTTTTATTTTTTTATAACCAGGGTTATAGCTCACTTGTACATAAATATTTAAATTTTACTTTTGTTCTATAACATTCAATTATTAAATTAATCTTAATTTTTCTTTATTGATTTGTTTTTAATCATGTAAATAATAATAAAATATTATTTTTTTTTTTAATAATGATTCAAATGATTATTATTTTGGCCATTTATATATTAAATGGTGGGAAAAAAAACGTTTTTCCTTTGTTTTCAGTGAAATTGTTTCTTGGTGTATTATTACCATTTGTCATCTTGTGAACAGTAATTTCACTCAGCCAGGTAAACTAAAGTTTTCTTACTTTTGACTCCCCTGAAGAGAGAAGAAGATTGTGTAGTTTGTAGAGGTTGATTAATATGAGACTGAGCCACAAACTAAAACCTCTAAATTTGGGCTAAGCTTCATAAAATAGACGATGTTATAACAGACTGTCCCATTTCTGGTTAGAATAAAACAATGTGTGCGATCTTGGGCATGGCTGCGTTTGAAATACTGGATTGAGTGACTCAGTGTTTTGTCATTTTAGATGATGAGGAAGAACATCTACTTGTTGACTGGTTCACTCTGATTCATGAAAAGCACTTACTGGTACGGAGAGAGGCTGAACTGGTCTACACGTAAGTGCGCTATTACATTTGAAATGCTGTAACGTCTGTAACAACTACATTGCCCCCCCCCCCCCCCAAAAAAAAAAACCTTTCATTTATAGTTGAATAATACATATCATTAAAGAATGTTGGAACGTCAATTTAATGATACTACAAATGCTCACAGCTGGTCCTAGAGAGAAGCTTGAGACTCTCTTTACCTTATTTGCACACCCTAGATGAGATATTATTGAGTTTGCATGGTTTTTAATAGCTTACAGGTTAGGCTCTTCTGCTATTTATTTATTTTGTAATCTATTGAGTGTATCTATATATATATCTATATATATCTGTATAGAGTGTATCTATCAGTATATCTGATATCTGTTTAATGAAGTTTCCGTTTAGGCTTGTTTTGAAATATAGTTCATAAGTTGTCACCTTAGACAGAATGCATGAGCGTCAAGTGAACGTTTAAATTTTTGGCACCATTATTAATAGATCCAAGTAGCATTAAGAAGCATCCAGTACCAAAGCAGCAGTATGCACTTTAAGTTTCGGCATTCACACAGAAGTCGGCAGCTCTGACCACTCTAGAAAATAAAAATGGCATGAGACTAGAAAAAAAAACTTTGAACTCTGAATGTATTCAATTCAACTGAAACAACCAACACTCTGCTGGTTGCAGATTCAGGAAAACCATTATAAGTTAATTCAATCCTCATTTTTGTGTACATAAGATTCCACAACAGTCATGTTTCAAATAGTTATGTACATGTATAATTTTTGTGCAGCCACACTGGTGCCAGATTTGCTGCCCATAATTTAACAGTCAGCCTCTTGCCAGTTTCTGTTCATCGAGCAGTCAATATAATAATATACAGTATGTCAACCTGATATTTTCAGGATCTCTGCACAGAACAATGGGGGTCAGTTGCATTAAAGTTAAATATGAAACAGGAATAAATCTGTCTGATTATCATCTGGATTTTAGAGCCAAGCAGCAGAACCTGGAGGAGAGGCAGGCTGATGTGGAATATGAGCTTAGATGTTTACTTAACAAGCCAGGTATGAAACAACACAAAAGCCTTTTCTTTTGACTAAATCCTCTTCCTTTCTTTTAAATGACAGCCAATTTTATGCCATCTCTCCTTTTATACCTCTCCCAATTGCTTACATCTCTGATAGAGAAAGAATGGACAGCTGAAGACAAAGACAGGGAAAAGCAATTGATGGCAGAACTTGTCACGATAATTGAGCAGAGGAACCAGATTGTTAACAGCATGGATCTGGACAGACAGAGGTAATCACTCATTGTAAATGCACTCTGATTCAGAGCTTGAGTGTGTCTGCTAAAATGGGTTTCTGTAAATTTAATACGAAATGGGAAGTAATCGTGTCATTAGTATCAAGTATAGATTCTTTCTTTTTTTTAAATTCATCAATTTCTTCTTTAGGGAGGAGGAGGAAGACAAACTAGTAGCTGCTATGCTAAAGAAAAAAGGTCAGTGTTATTTCTCTTTTTACTGACTCTCACACTTTACACCTCATTCATGTTTTGATTCTTGAATTTCTTTTCAGAGTTTCATGGCCATGGTGAGCAGAAGAAGAAAGCAGGGAAGTTTAAGCCCATGAAGGTTTTGAAGAGACTGAGCACCAAGAATGAAGGAGTAAAGGACAACAGTCCCAGAAAAGAGAACAGCTGAAGCGTAAACTTACTGAAGGAAAAAGAAACAAAAAAGATACTAAAAAGATTTACTAAATGTTTTCAGTCTAATTGACGCTTTTGAATATATTGCTATTCAACAGAGCCATTTGAGTTAAATTTGCCTTTGAGGTACCTGTAGTAGCAGCTGAACTGATATAAAAGTAAAAAAAGTAACACTGTCTTAGTCAGATATGAAAAAAATATAAATAAATATATATATATATATATATAAGTATATATATATATATATATATATATATATATATATATATATATATATATATATATATATATATATATATATATAGATAGATAGATAGATAGATAGATAGATAGAAAAAAACATTTCGAAAGGACTAATATATATTCTCACTTTAATCTCTACATTTTTAAGTGAAAGAAAACTGTGTTTTGAGCAAATTTTAACACAAACCTTTCTTTTAAACTCATTATTAGTCATAGGAAGTGCTCAACAGGAAGCCCATTAGATGGTATGACATTTATTCAATCATTTTTGCCAAACTTAATTTAATCCTGTTCTCTTGAGTTTTTTTTTTTTTTTTTTTTTTTTTTATAAATGGCATGGCGGAATTGTTTCTGTTCACACTGAAAAGTGAACAAAAAGCACTTTTAGTGAATCTTTTCAGGCCACAAATCAGAAATTAATAACACTTATCACAGTATATAATATTGGTAAGAGAATAAATGTAAAGCATTTATATCTCATGAATGCTTTGTGATTTTCTTGAGTAACAGGGATTTGGTGTTTTGTCTGCCTGGGTTTGGTTACACCAGCTGTTCTTAATAATAAAAAAATAAAAAAAGAAGTATTAGCAGAAGTAGCAGCCTTGTTTAAAATGGACATTGAGTTACAGTTTACGCAGTATTATATATTCGAAAATTGCACCATTAAACTTGGTTCAAACATAACTGAACATACAGATAGAATATACACTGAATAATGATGGAAGCATTCGACTACGTAGCAGATTTTTATGTTGCATCAATAAGCTCATGTTTTATCTGACAAAATACAATGCTTTAGACATGTTTGTGTTGACATTTACATTTGTTTTCTTATTTAAAAAAAAGATAATGTTATGTGAATAACTGACTTGCAGCCCTCCAGCACTTAACCAGATCTAAACAGCGCAACTGTGTGCATTGCTCTGTGCCAAAAAAACAGTATTGCCTCCATATTTATTTATTGCTTCTTATTTTGTCATTTACAGTGTTACGTACAATGTTATTTACAGACTAGTCTTAGAAACATAATTTAAGCATTAGGTACACGAGGCAAAAGAAGTTGGAATCAGTCTTAAGACGATAAACTGAAGTTGACGCAGACAGCCTTGTGGGCAGCACGCCAACATTTAGCGCTATTGTGTTACTGGCATCCCGAGTTCAAATCCCAGCTCGAGGACCTTTTCAGATCCCGCCCCCTTCATTGTCCCCCACTTAACTTCCTGTCACTTCTGCACTGTCCTATAGTAATAAAGTAAAAAACTCACTTCTGCTCTGATGTTGATTAATTTAAGGTAAACAATGTATTACTTTTTTGGATAGTTTAAAATTTACTAGCATCTGCTTTAAGAACCAAAGTACAAAGAGAGTGTGGACTTTATGTTCCAGTTTAATCAAGAACACATGAACAGCTGGTGCAACCCTACCCTGGACAACATTTTAATATAAAAATAAATTTTAATATGATTAATATTGGTTTTATACACCACCTGGCTTTGATTACTGTGTGCATTCGTTGTGGCATTGTTTCAACAACCTTATGCAACATTCCAATTTTGGCAGGCAATTTATTATTATTTAGTAGCATTATTCATATAAAAATTAAACTTCTAAAATATTGTTAAATTATATCATTATAACCCTATGATGAGAAATGTTTTTTACTGACAGTGTATTATTTCATAGAATTACTTCATACTAGCAAAATCTTAGTGTCAAATTGAGGTTAACCTAAGTGTAAGAAACCATCAGACTTGTAAACTGCTTGTAGACAGCTGTTCAGTCTGAAGAACTGATGACAGATATACAAAAAAAAAAAAAAAATATATATATATATATATATATATATATATATATATATATATATATATATATATATATATATAAACTATAACTCAATGCAAACGCAAAATGTTAACTGTAAGGTTTTTCATGTTAAGCAGTAATAGATATCAGTCACACTTCAGACACCCTGGAAGAAGATTATGCAATATTACGTTTTAATTTAAAAACGGTCTATTTTCACTGTAGAATGTCACATGTTGTGTGTTGGGCCTTAATCTCTGTAAAACCAAGCAGGAGTGTATTTCTGAAGGAGTGCCTTTTATCTGTTTAATTTATGCATACGTCTTAGCATTGGCTGTTAAGTGTCTTTGTTTGTTTTTGTTGATATTTTAGTTTGTGTCTTCTCCAAGTATTTGGGTGTTTAATTGTATTTATCAGATTTCAGTATTGTGCTTGTTCTGTCAGGGTTTATGTGTGCATGATCAACTCCAAGGGCTTTCTGTTTTCTCTAAAACAGTCTGTGCTTTTAGGATGGAGGACACATTAAAAATAAACCTACTTAATAAAAGAAAACCCTCTGAAGTTTTGACCTTTTTTGAAAGTAATTTTAATACTCATTGATGTCTAACAACTCATATTTTCACCTTCTCTATCCCTCGCTTTGTTTTGTTCCTTTTTTCCATCTAGCTTGAATGTGGTTAGTTCTTCACTGCGTTTCTTGTCAATCTTTTCAAGTTCACGGATTTTCTGTAAAAAATAAAAAATATCACACAGTTATTCCAAATGTTGTGTGAGAAAATCAGCAATCCTAAGGCTTTGAAAATCAGGCAGTGTGTTCCCGGGATTAGAAACATCTTATGACCACACAAAAATATAAAGATAAAATAAAAAATGTGGACATTTAAGTGTGGTACCATAAAACATTAATGAATAACTTGCAAATTTCTCAGGTTTTTAAACTGAAAAAGCAGGTGCATGTAAAAACTGATGAAGGTTGATGTTGCATGATAGTATTGACTTCTACTGGTTAGCGTATGTGTTTGTATCTTCACCTGGGAAATCTCTGTGTTGATGAGTTGTTGGTATTGGTGACCTTTTCCCAATGCCGTCATGTCCTCTAAAAACTGCTTCCTCTCCTCAATCTCATCCAGGACTGTTGGTAAGAAATTACATCATTATAGTTTCCATGTTACCATGATATGCTTATACTGAGCTCCCTTTAAAATGTCTTCATAAACACAACTCTCTCCAAACCCCTCTAAATTATAATAAACTGAAAGCACATCAATTTGTGGCCACCACAAAAAGGAAAGGAGAACATAAGAACATTACTTACAAAATTATTTAAATATTCAATCACTATAAGTAAAATATATACATTTAGGTCCCTTAGATGAGATGCATTCGAAAGAACTACATCTACTATATACTGTCTCACCCTCTTGGAATCGATCATCTATCTGTTTCTCTTTTCTCTCTGTGGAATCTCTTTGGGAGTGAGTTGGCCCAACATCCTTTTGACCAGTAGAAAAAAGATTTTGTAGCTGTCTCTTCTCTTTCTCTTGATCTCCTAAAAATATAGACAAATCATCAGAGATGAATAGAAAAGTATGTCCTGTTACATTTAAAAACACTTGCATAAAACACAAGTGAAATGGACAAGGCACACTTGATAGCTCACACTGATGATGACCATGGATACATTTTAATATACTGTAATACAAAGGGACTGTTGTTTTCTATTTAGTTCTTATGTTGTTGGTGAATATGGGTAAAGTAGGACATATTTATACAAATGTACTTAAATAGTTATGTCATTATTACTAAATTTATCTTTGGGAAGTATTTTGTTACATTGCTATGTTTGTATGTTAATGATCTCATATCTAGATGCTGTGGCAAAGCTAACCACAGACAGCAAAAGCAATAGTACAAAAATGGACAACCTCTCACACACCTAAGAATAAAAGACGTTGTTGTTTTTAAACTAATGAAATGTGTTACATGCTGATTTAAGTAAATATATTCATAATTATTTAAGCCTGTTGCAAACAAAAACAAAATCAACTACATTTTTAAGAACAGGCCCCCATCTAACTTAAGAGAGAGAGAGAGAAAAAACACCCCACTTTGACACTAAATGTGTTGTAAATTATTGTATTGTCTTAAAAGAAATGCAGGTTTTGATCAATGGAGATCTTTCAAAGTTTTTTTCCCCCCAGTTACTATAATTTATAAATGTTTACCTTTGATAAGGTAATAACATTTTCCATTTATCTATATTCACATTTTTTTTTTTTTTTTATGGAAATAATTGTTGTTGTTTTTTTTTTTTTGTTTTTTTATTGCACTTACGTATAGCTCTAGGCTTGAACTGTTCTCGTTTATAATTATCTCCAGCACTGCATTTCTCTGCACTGCGTCTCTTCTGGTGACCAATCAGCGCGGCCACTTTATTGACTCTTGGCTCTGACTGAACACTGGGCTCGAGCGGCTTGAGATTAAATGTTAGTGGAAGAGCGCCGCCATCTGCTCGATAAGGAAAATATTGTACTAGGCATTAAATATGAAGTCAGCTGTCATGACATTTGTATATTATAAAATCTGTCACCTAAACTCACTTTTCAGCTGATTATTGATCTGCCTCTGCTGAAAGTCTGTTAGACGAGACTCCTGCATCATCACTGCAATGAAACAAAACAAACCCACAGGTGGAGCCACAGAAAAGATAAGCTAAAAGAAGACATGCATTAGTGCTGACATGCATTACCACACACACACACACACACACACACACACACACTTTGTATTAATTGTCGTGTCTCTGTTCTGTAGTGATTGACTCTGTCCTCCCTATATTTGGATCCGCTGGCCATCATTCCTGCAAAACAAAATTAAATTTTATGTATTATAGACAAAGAAATCTGACGTTGGTATTTTGGGCATCAATATAGTACAAGCGGATTATTCACGTTAACGTTACCTCACTTAAACGAGAAGTAAGCAGTGAACGCAAAAGAAGCCGAGTAATTTAGTTGCTATGGTAACACAAGCGAAACATACAAAACAATCAATCCAGTAAAGTAGTCTCACAAAAACAAAAACCCACAAATGCTTAGAGTGTTTAGAGTTGCTTTTGAGTTGAGAAATTAAAATAGATTTCGATTTGGTGCAGCAGTTTTGTAAGGCTCCATATGTTCTCTGTTAACTCATGTTGGTTTCGATCAGGTTTCGATCCTGTGATGTTCTTCTTCGCTTTATAATCCATGGTTGGGGACGTGTGCACAAAAGTGTGACGATTCCGGCAAACATCCAATCACGTGAAACGGTGACAGAGAGCAAGAACTATTTAAAAATATATAAACTGTAAATAAATTCTATTTTACTCATTCAAAATATTAAAACAGAAAAAGTTGTCAAAATCCGTTTGTGGCATGGGCTCTGGGCTAAAAGGCACACACACACACACACACACACACACACACACAAAAAACTAAATTCTTTTATTATTCACTTACTCTCATGTCCTTCCAAACCTATGATTCCATTTTCCAGTAGTATAATCATGTACCTGTTTATTTATTTACATAAGTTAAGTTTTTCCCTTTATTAAATCTAATATAGTAAACTCAAAAAGTAAATTTAAAATCAATAGCGTAAACACTTATAATTGAATATAGTCCTATGAATTAGTATAAACTGCAATTTCATACAAAAACTATGGTTCTGAAAAAAATTTTTACAGCAATGTTTCTTGGGCACTTTTCCATTAAGAAAGGGTAACACATTTTTATCTGGATACTATAGATCGGTTGTGGGTCCTGTGTCTCTCCTGTTTGCCCATTGACAGTAACATTGCCTAAAGCTGTACACAAAAGGTTGCCCCCATGTATCATCACATTTAGGAGTTGAGGGAAGGATGTAAGGAAAGGGGGAATAGAAGGAAAAAAATTGTAGTCTATATTGGTATATTCTTGATTGCTCAAGCACCACTTCAAAGCTTCATCATATGTTATTATGTTATATTGAGGGAACATTTATTTATTTACAATAAAGTTTGGCCTAAGCAGCTTCACAGAAAAAAAGAAGAAAAAAAAAACAGGAAACTATCAGAATCAATTTTGGAAACTCAACTATAGAGACAATTCCAATTATGCTGGAAAGCAGCTGTAAAAGAGACAATGCACTCATTCAACTCATGCAAGTCAGTGTTGGTTCGGTTCAGTTCAGATCAATAACAGTGTGAAGTTTATTCATTTGAAACAAATTCAGTTTAGCTATAAGCAGTTCTTCAAAAGCAGTAATGTTGCAATGCAATTCAGCTATAAAGAAATTCTACAGTAGACAATAGTACCATCATCCAGTTTATTACAGTTTTAGTTCAGTTTTGTCCTCATCCGATGGTGTCAGTCTCTGCGGTCATATTGATAAATTACTGAACCTGAAGTGTCTTTCAGACCCCAACTTAACAAGCTTGTTCAGTTCAGTGTTGGTTCAGTTAAGATCAAAAACTATGTGAAGTTCTTCAGTTTGAAGCGAGTTTAATTCAGCTATAAGTGGGGCACTTTTAATGAGAAGCGTGTGATGGGTGCTAAGGCCATAGTATCTGGCTATCTTCATGCACAAACACTCAGGGGTGCTGGACTGGGGGTAAAACCACTGATCTATAATACAGAACATATATATATATATATAGATCAGTGGGTAAAACCAGTACTAATTACCAGGGCCCCAAAGGAAGAGAGGGCCCTTGAAAAGTCTGGAATATATATTTTCAAGGGGAGGGGTGACCATTAGAACTGCCTATGCATAGGGCCTTGGATCTTGTGCAGCGCCCCTGCAAACACTGCCTGCATAATCATTAGCTGATAGGGCAGCAAGGCAACTATTCAGCTAGCTTTCACATGCAGCCTAAATATAAATAAACCAATTCCCGCTGCCAAAGGGATGTTTAAGAAGAGCTTCAAGAACACTTACTAGAGGGTGCAACTTGAATTGTCTTTCCCTCAGAGAAATAAGGTTACAGTGGGTAACATGATATTTTTTTATAATGTGCTGTAGAAATAATTATGATTGATTGATCCCTAATCAAATATACCTACCTTAAATCATCACCTTGTTAGTAGAAGCTCCCTGATTTAAAATGGGCACATCAAAATGCAATTATAAATGCCATTTTGCACCCTTAAAGAGCACTGTGGGAAGGGAATAAATTGAACTTACAAATAAAAGTGAACAAATTTACACTTTTATAAGGCCCCTCCCACAAGGCCATATAAGTAATGGTCACTTCAAAAAAGTAATTTTATTATTTATGTGCACGTTGTTTTTAAAAGATTAATTTAACAATTAATCCAGAGCGCGGCAGCATGATACATTCTTAATGAGCCAAAAAGAATGCACGTCACACCTCCGTTTTTCAATTTGCACTGGCTACCAATACCTGCTCACATAAAATTCAAGGCATTGATGTTTGCCTACAAAACCACCACTGGCTCTGCACCCCTTTACCTAAATTCATTACTTCAGACTTATCTCTGCCCTTTAGAAGCTTGCGTTCTGAAAGTGAACGTCGCTTGATTGTGCCATCCCAAAGAAGCACAGTCACTTTACGGACTTTGAAATGAAATGTTCCCTCCTGGTGGAATGACCTGCTCAACTCAATCCGAGCAGCTAAGTCCTTAGCCAGCAGCTGGTTCTTGACTCGTGAACGAGTCCTTATCTGGCTCGGCTCGGTGTTCATCTTCAGTTCTCTCTTCACAGCAGGTCCTTAAAATAAAGTGTTTAAAAAAAACTTTATTGCAAAATATTTATTTGCAACAACATTAACAGACATTAACTGGCCTAGGAAAAGCTAATGTAGTAACTGAGACTGCATTATACTCATGACATTCAAACCGGTGAGATAACTCAATGATGTGGTCAGCATGTCACATTATGAGACACAATTCCCACCTTCTCTCAAGAGTTCTCATTTCATGTGCTCTGACTTTTGGAGTGAGTAGGGCATACTCATGCATTATTGTCACTTCACATATTAATGCTCACTTCCGATTGGAATTGACCTAAAATGTGTACTGTCAGGGGTACTCTAGGACCGTGGCTGGGATACACTTTGCAAAGTGAACCTAAAAAGTGACAAATTGTCATTTAAAATATTTTTATATTAATATTACATTTACAGTGTACAGTTTTTATATAGTAAATGTTGAAAATAAATATCTATAATGAGCTACTGTGTATACAAATTATTG
This sequence comes from Carassius gibelio, assembly GCF_023724105.1. Taxonomy (NCBI): domain Eukaryota; kingdom Metazoa; phylum Chordata; class Actinopteri; order Cypriniformes; family Cyprinidae; genus Carassius; species Carassius gibelio. The sequence continues at coordinate 20,326,869 of NC_068401.1, read as the reverse complement.
TCTGTTAAATCAGTTCAGTCCAAAACATTCTAAAAGTAATAAGAGCCAATAAATAAATCCACTAATAATGTGTGTAGATTACCATGTTATAGTTTAACTGGAGGACAGGTAAAATGTCTTCAGAATATATTATTTAATTTTACCATTCATTTCTTTACAATAAAAATATATTTGACATCTAAGAATCAAACAGAAACTAGAAAAACACCATTAGCCATATTTTAAGTTTGTAATAGAACTCGGTAAAGACTGGCATTTTCCTGTGATGTTACCCAGGTGGAAATGTTATGAATTAAACTCTTTTGTCAACTTCTTATGTTTCATTTAATTTTCCTACCACTGCCAATAATGGGAAATCAGACCAGGAAATAATTATATCTAGCAAGACATTATTTATTTATGCAAGAGATAAAAGCACTTGTGCACAGATTGCTTTAATGGTTGTTTCCCAACCATTTGCAATGATCTTTATTGGTCAGAGAGAATAACTGACTCAATATTTTTAACAAAGCAACAGAGACATATTCTATCTATCTATCTATCTATCTATCTATCTATCTATCTATCTATCTATCTATCTATCTATCTATCTATCTATCTATCTATCTATCTATCTATCTATCTATCTATCTATCTATCTATCTATCTAAATATATATAGAAAGGCACATTTTTTTTGGCAAAATACACTTGCTGGATGAACAAATGCCTAAGTCCTGTAAGCAATAATTTTAGAGAAAAAAACACACACAAATAAACAGTGGTAAACCTTTAAAAGCTTTGACCTATGGCACCAGTTTGGTTTAGGACAAAACTCATAGTCACAGTAAAAAAGAAAAACTTGTGTGTCTCTTTATAATAAAAAAAAAAAAATTACACCACTGGCAAAACACATCAGCATAAAAATTCATCATATATAATATATTCATAAATATGCAATGATAGAGAAATATATCCATACTAATGCCTGTTTGGTCCAAAGAACAGTAGTCAGCTAAAGTACAGTGTTAATCCAGATACATAATGAGAAAGAGACACATTACCCCAAGACCTTCTACTGTCTCACTAAGAGACCCCTGAGCATGCCGTTACAGTTTGGCACATTTGTTCTTACTTTTTTTGCTTACCATTTCAAGAAATATTACAATAATTTTTTAAGCTAAAATTATAATGACATTGCCATGGCATTAAAAAGCACAATTTAAATATTAAGTCTGCAATTTCAATATACACTGCAATTTCAGTAATAAGCTTTAAACAAATATTAGATACTTCTTAACAGTGCTTTATGTACATTCAAATATGAACGTAGATGAAAATATATTAAAACTTAATTTCTATTTCAACGTACATTAACCCTGTTCTGTTAACACTGCATATCTATGATCTGTGATATATCATTTTTGTTATTAATGAACAATATTCTATATTCTGTATATTATATAATCTTAATTGATCTATTTTGCAGGTTTCTAGAGGTACCTGCTGAAAGGCAAAGATTGCAATAGTAGCTGTCTTTAAGTGAAACTGAACAGTGAATCTGAACTGAAACTTCAAATTACTCAAAATTCTCATAAGTGCAGCACAGTCTAGGGCTTAATAAGGGCATTAACTAAGTGAATTTTAAGGAACATTAAAGCTATAAGCCTTATCTGTGCTATAAAAAAAAAAAAAAAAAAAAAAACAGTAAGCACACTGCGCAAAAGAAATTACAAAGGTTACAAGAGCACCCTGAATCAGAGCTGAACACAATAATCTAGAGCAGCTGAACAGCAGATGGATTTGAGTTGTGTCATCGGAAATTACAGTTTTGATGAGTCTAGAGTGGCAGCTAAACAAGGCCTTACATATGTACATATCCTTTTAAACAACAGTAGTTTATCCACCCCAGGCATGGGGCATATGTCCCAGAGATGAGAGAGGGAAAGAAACATGCTGTGCAGTTCTTTGGGCAGAAAATGGGACGGCAACTTTCCCTAGGAATTCAGGGGGAAAAAAATCCAAAGAACCCAGAGATTCATTTAGACAGCTTACTAATGACACGAATGAGAGCTGCATTTTCATCTTTCAGTCTCTGGTTGTCAGCACGCAAATCCACAAGCACCTAGGAGGAGGACGATACACAGTGAGATGAACAGGGCCACATGGAACCGATTCCATGCATATGCATGGAAATTTGTAGAAAGTTTTGCAGATCTCACATTTCCATCATACACAATGTTCTAAACAACTCTTACTTCTTACATGTTTACTAATTTGTATTTTCAGTTATCAAAAGAGTAGTAATCACAGCTCTGTTTAACTAATTTAACTTCATTTAAATCTATTCTGAAATTCTAAACAGTTCTAAATACTGTAAAGCACAAGCTCTTACTTTGAGTTCATCTTCTAACTCAGAAGCTCTCCGCTGAAGAAGTTTCTTTTCCTGAAGAAAAACAGAGCAGAATTACAGAAACAACAACAACAACAACATTTTACAATAGGGTTCAATTTGTTAACATGATAACTAGGTGAAATAACATTTATTAATCTAGGTTATATTACAGGGATGTTGAATGCTTGCTTCTGATTGGTTGATGAACATTCTATGGTGAGCAATTTTTTTCAGGAAGGTCTTGTCTGCATTGCAGCTAAATATGCAATGAAAATGATTCCAGTTGAGGTCCAGAATGTGAAGGCAAAAGAACCAAGCAATTAAATACATTACTTAACATTAAAAAAAAGTCAATAAAAATAAACCATTTTCTCAAAATAAATTTTTAGATTTCAGTTTTGCGATAAGTAGACACTGTTGTTGAGATGATACTGGTCAAAGACACCTCCATTATTAGCCTAAATGTTTATATTATTAGCTAAAATTATCTAAAACAGGTGCTTGAGAATTTTGGTCCTACGTACAAGAGTGTTTAGTCTACTAAATCTGACAAAGACTGTTGAATTGTAAACAAATTGCAGAATTGTTACCACTAAAACCTAAAACACACAAACCGTGACGAGGCATGAAAATGTGGCAACTTACAAATCTCTCCAACTCTAGCAGGGCTGGTCTGTTTGATCCATTCTCCTGATTCTGTGTGCATGCAAACAAATACAACGATATGTAAATAAATCTAACTTACTTTAATGGTTCAACATTGTTTTCCTATACCAAGGTCTCAGGACAAGAAAACAACACTTCCCACCTGTTTGAGTTTCTCCAGCTGAACTTTACTCTCATTTAACTGCATCTGAGTTTCTTGAAGTTTCTCTTTTAGATCTCCATTCTCTTGCAACACCTGCAGATACAACTGAGAAAACACATATTACATAAGAGTGTGAACAAGCTGAATGTTCAATGTTTGTTAAAAAAAAAAAAAAAAACAATGATTACCTTACTATAATCCGGAGAAGAGTGTCTGGAATAGTTCAACTGGGGATCACTACAAAAACAAAGAATACTCTTTAAAAAAATAACATTACAAAAGTCTCAATATTACTCTCTCAACATGAGCTTATAAGCAGCTAATTTAAAATATTTCTCAAATTAATCCCTTGATTAGAGACAGGCAAATGTGAATGCATCCATATCTACAGAGAAAGGCAACAAAGAACAAAAACACAAGACAGTGACACAAAGAAATGTTGAACCACTAAGTACATATTGGATATACCTCTCAAACAAAGTGCCACACCAGGCGATGTACAAAACCTTGATAAAACAGACACAAACCTGGTTCTGTTGTCTTGTTCAGCATCTTCATTTGCATCCATATCATCCATCTGAACAAAAGAAACATTAATTGTCAATAACTGTCCATTTCAAAGTCAGCCATTTAAAATTCCTGAATTATGTAATTTCTTTACTACTACTTGGTACTAAACACAACTGCAAAAATAAGTAGAAATTAGAGGTAATAAAAAACATTAATATAATTAGCCTACATATTTTAGTTGCTGGTTCATTAAAATGTCCCTAACAATGTGCAAATCTATGATGTATATTCAACAGTCCACTACAAAACATGTTTTATTTCTAATAGTGCCAATGTATGATTTGATTCATTATTTTGCCATTATTTGACTACAGTGCAAACTGTCTCTCGTATTAAAGAGCCACACAGATGGGAAATCAAAAATTACCTGTATTACAGTGTATGATGTAGCTGTCCTTCAGTATAAACAATGTGCAAAGTAATTAAACCAAAAAGAACACGATTTATAAAGTTATTGGCTTCTAAAGTAAGGAGTCGACTCTGAATCGCTGAAACGAGTCGTTATAGATTTCAAATCTTTTGCCCATCTCTATGTACGTCACTAGAACACTTTGCATAATAATCTCCGCCTACCGTCTTGGGAGAAACGGAACTCTGACCTGCCCCACCCCCCGCACAGACGCTCTGCGGCTCTGGTGGGTGTGATAGCATCATGTCGAGGAGACCGTTTGTTTTATTTTCACTGCCAAAGAATGAAGATCAGAAGAACCAATGGCTAAAATTCATTTTCACCACAATACCAGAGCAGTACAACAAATCCCTTTTGTTGTGTTCTCAACATTTCACTGATGACTGCTTTTCAAAGTACAGCGGGATTTTCCAAGCGTTTGGCCATAAAAGATGGTTCATTACCAACTTAATTTAGAACAACGAACATCTCCGAATCACAACGCGAAGTATGATTAAGTTTTGTGTCTGTTTTCTCCCGAGCGTCTTATCAGTATGTGTGCTGTCTGCAGCCTGTCTGCCCTGATCGTCATGTACAAACACGTCATTAAAATGAAGTGTAACTCCGTGAATACTCAACGAAGAGACATGACAGAGATATCTATAGAAAGCTTGACATGTCTACTTTAAAACTAAACCATTGCTGCCGAAAACAGATATTCTGTGATAAAGTAATCATGTCTCCCTTCGTTATATGTAATGTGACCACGCCACCGCGCTGAACGCGCTATTCAGATTCAAACTGAAGCGTGCGGCTTGAATACACCCACACAGAAGAAAAAGCAGCAAGACTGTTCAAGTTTTTTATTTTACTGTTTGCTTCGCGGTGAGAGGAATAAGACATAATTCACCCCAAACAGATGCTAACACATAGTTTACCATGGAGGTGTGTGCGGAACAATCAATCAAACCTGACTATGTTAGTTGACCAATCAGAACACAGTATGCTACCGAAAGGTGGGGTTTAAGGAAACTCAATCTTTTGAACAGCTTCGCGCGAACCGTTTGGGGATCTCTGAGAATTGAGGTAATTTTAAAATGATATTTTGACAAATTGACAATGTTTTTTAACCTTGGATGGATTTAAACATAATGTACAGGACTTATAAACTGTGGTAGGAAGCTTAGAATTTTCATCTTACTGGCTCTTTAAATTAATGCCTTTTTTGGAAACAGTTATGAATTGTACACTGAATCATGACCCAATTTCATGATGCATCACATCACCCTGATTAATATGTAAGAAAGAAAAAAAAAATGTAGAGATGATTTTTCCAAAGTACTAGGTGATGCATATTTTAAAGAAGTCTGTCAAGGAAATATTGTAAAACAAATCACATGCCAGTTTTGGGACAAATATCTCATTATAGTGTTAAGGTCTACTTTATTGAACCTTTGTCATGTACTGTATGTGTCTGCATATGAATGTTGCTAAATTCATTATCATAAAATAGGGAACCTCCACAAACTCCCCCGTTCTACTGTGGAAACCTGGTTTTGGGCAACATTTGCTTAAAATGTAAATTCATGTGCATCATCATCCTTTATTATTCTTTGTAATATACAGGTGTGAAGCTGCAAAGAAGTGTACTTCCAAAAGTCAGTTTGTAATGAAAATGCCTAGTGTGAACGAGAATGCCCTGGGTTTTTTAAGAATGCTTGTAGCACACCTCTCCAGCCAGCTGAACGATACCAGTTGAGCGTCTCTCTTTCCTCCCTTTCCTGCGATCTCTCACTCCCAGTCTTGTCTCTGCATCTCCCAATTCCTTCACAGGCTCTGTGTCTAGTGCAGAGAGAAAACTCTCAATAACTATACAGAATTCACGCTGAATTAAAAACACCAAAGAATAATTAGCGTCAACTGAAACAAAAGTATCAACTCCAGGTGCTTCAGACACACTGGATGTTAATGAGACTCACCTCTCTCAGCTGGAGTTAGTGTGATGTTGGGGCTCACAGGCTGAACACTGAGGTGCTGAGGTTCATTGCTCTTAACAATAATCCGTTCTGCTTCCTTAAGATCTGTCAATGTTACTCCCTGACAATCAAAATCCCAAAGAAAAATGTAATAATAATAATGATTTTTAATATTTATTAATATTATTTTAATAGTAATAATCATACATTTTTTGGGCACGTTATTAACATGTTGTTAAAAAAATATTAAGCAAAACTATTTTTTTTTTTTTTCTTTGAATGAGTTTTATTCAGGGTTGTGAATACACACCTGTGTTGATCGCCGTGACTGCCGCATGAGACGCGAGCGAGCTTTCCTCTGAAACTCTGACTCCTCGTCTCTCACTGGAGCCTGATACCTGTAAAACACAATTTCAGCAACAGATCTTAAATCTAGTTTATAAAATAGATAGTCCTTCATTATGTATGGAGTCAATAAAACATTCTGAATTATGTAACTTCTTTACTACTACTGGCACCAAACACAACTGCAAAAATTATTAGTCATTAGGTGTAAAAAATATTCTCAAATGTACAAAACAATTCAGCCTAGCAAACAAAACAAATACTGCAACAATACTACAAAAACGGAATGTCATTACTGACAGATCAGAACCAGTAACAATGTTATAAATGGCATTAATGTATAGTTAATAATTAATTTATAATATACACATACAGCTGTGACCTCATAACATTAGTATTACTGCACTAAAGAAACTGTTTCGAAATGTGAGACTTCATTGTAGCCGTGGTTTACAATGTATATATACTGTATAGCTAAGGGGGTTTAGGCACTCCACTCCGCTTTGTGACTAGCGAGTAGGCTTATTTCATTAAACCGTAACATTTATATATATATATATATATATATATATATATATATATATATATATATATATATATATATATATATATATATTACTTTACATACTGCTTAGAAATATAATAATAGTAATATATTATTATATATTAAAATTTAATAAATTATTATAAATTATTATATATATTATAATAAATTATTCTCAATACAAACTTCAATACCAAAAGACAGTAAAACACTCCTTTATAAGTTTACCTGCTGTAGAGATTTAATTAATAGTTTTAATTATAAAATTACCATTGAATAATAAACTAAAACTATGTTCTATGTAGTTCACTCGCCAGGTGTTTGTGTTAGAGTTTAGCACGGATATGTTTTCACTCATTTGGAATTATACAGCCTTTAAAACAAGTCTAAGTCTAGCAAATAAACAAAAGAAATGACTTGCCAATGGCAATTCTAGTGCCAAGGCATCCATAGAGGGTTGTGATATTTTTGTTATAAATTTTTATTTCAGTATTAAAAAGTCTTTACTTGGTAATACTGCTACGTTATGCCATCACTAATACTTCCTAATCATGGAGACTTACATAAAATAACATAAGATGAGTACAACAGTAACATAAAATCAATAAAATAAATAAAAGTGTAATTTTTTAAGCATTTAATACTTGGGATCAAACTTACTTCCTTCCATCACTAGAGGCGTTAGTGGGGCTCTCAGCAGGTGACTCTTGCCTCTGAGGGGTGGGCTGCACAACTGCTGTGCGACTCGCTCTCTCCTGATCATTCACCTTGACTTCTTTATCCTCTATGGTCTGAAGAACACAAACATACAGTGATTAAATCACATGTACCAGCAGAGAGATTCTGACATTAAAAGCTGAGGCAGAAGACTGTGTGTCTGACCCCTGAAGAGGGAACAATGCTCTCTGGTGTCGACACTGTTGAACTTTCTAGAACAGACAACAAAACAAACATCATCAAACAGACTGTAATCTTGTACATGTATGTTTCATATATGTGAATATTTTGAATGCTGCTGTATAAGAGAGAGAGAGAGAGAGAGAGAGAGAGAGAGAGAGAGAGAAATATACAAAGACAAACCTGAGCTGCTTTCTCTCTTATCGTTGAGTGCCAGGCCTCCTGAGATCCCTCGTTCCTTAGACTGGTCCTGTACATATATTTTGTCCCTGCTGCTCATTCGGCACACAGAGCTCCTTAAGAGAAAGAAAATTATGAGTGAAGATGTTTGTGACTGCAAAGACTGAAAGACTAATAACTTTTCTAACCTGTGTTTCTTGTTTGCAGTGTTGGCATTTGAAATCTGTGAATTTTGTTGCTCAATAAGTGCCTGTTCAGTCCTCCACTAAAATAAACAGATCCAAAAAAATTATTTAATCATCATACTTCATTTAGAATGGATCTAAATAGCCCAGATTTAATTATTGTGCTGATTAATAGTTAAAACAGTATAGTATGAACTAAATGGTTAATATTAGTATCTTTAAGGTACATATTATTGTTTAAAAGTAAATATTAGCACATAAAGTGTACATATTGGTACCCTTTTGAAAGAGAACCTCCACATTGTCAGTTCCCAGATAGGCACAGGTATGTCTCTATTTTGTCTGCTAACTAGTGAGTAAAAACATCTGATTAAAGACATCTACATAATGTATGTCTGCTTTCAAGGTTTGTCTTTTTTCTGAGAGTGTGTGTTTATAGGTTAAAGGCCTTGAACACTGAATTAACTTCATATTTTCAAATTCAGCAAACATTTACAGATAATAGAGTACTGAATGGACGACATATTTTTGTAGGCCAAAACCTAGGAAAAAGATGGCATTTTAACACTTCCATTTCCAGCATCCCGAAGTCAATGGGTTTTGTGTTAAATGCCTGAAATAAGATCTGTGGTTAACACAAGAACAAGATATAAGTTTTATTCTATGACATAAAATTGGTAATACCCCTTGGGATTGTTTTATTTTATTGCGTTTGCTAACAAATGACTAAATGAGACCACAGAGGTTGTTGTTTGAGAGCATGTTAAACATCATAACACCAAACTTAAAAACTCATCTACTCACTAGTCCATTTTTTACAGCCTCATTTTGTTATTAATTACACTCAGATAATAATTATAATTTTTTTAAATATAGACTGAAAGAGTTCCAGGAAACTTGGTGATGTTGATGCTGAAATCAGGTGACTGTGGTGTAGTTATAGCCTTTGTTTAGCAATTGTTAATACCCAAATACACAGACGTCTGTGTATTTGGGTATTAACAATTGCTAAACAAAGGCTATAACTACACCACAGTCACCTGATTTCAGCTGTATGTATTCTACAACTGTATGTAGGCTTCAGAAATTCACAAATGTTCTGTCCATTTGAGAAGAATATAATGATGTTCATGATGAACAAATTTTTATGAATCATACATTTTGGTCATAGAGAGGATTTTCCCCCGCAATGATCCAAAAGAACTAAATGGTTTCCCTTTGCTAAGGTATGTGTTTAAGGGATTATATGCAACAACCTTAAGTCATTCCCTTTGGTAAGGGGAAATCACGCCTTCAGTCTCATTCTTAAGGCAAAAGCTAATTCTTACGGTGCATTATGCAACCGGGCACTGGATCGTTGCTCAGTTGTCCAAAGTCCTCTTTTCAGATAAAAGTCCATTTGCATTTCATTTGCAAATCAAGGTGTGGAGTCTGGAGGAAGACTGGAGAGGCACAGAATCCAAGCTGCTTGAAATCCAGTGAGAAGTTTCCAAAGTCAGTGATGAATTGGGGGTGCCATGACATCTGCTGGTGTTTTATCAAGTCTAAAGCCAATGCAGCCATCTACCAGGAGATTTTGGAGCACTCTATGCTTCCATCTGCTGACAAGCTTATATCATGGAAGATGCTGATTTCCTTTTCCAGTAGGACTTTAGCCCGCAGTGCCAAAACCACTTCTAAATGGTTTGCTGACTATGATATTACTATGCTTGATCAGCCAGCCAACATACCCGACCTGAAACCCATATGGAATCTATGGGATATTTTCAAGAGAAAAATGAGAAACAGTCGATCCAACAATAGAGACGAGCTGAAGGCTCAATAGTGCCTCAGCAGTTCCACAGGCTGATCGCTTCCATTCTATACCTCACTGATGTTGGAATTTTACTAAAGGAGCCCCGACCAAGCATTGAGTGCATAAATAAATATACTTTAAAGAACTTGAACTTGATACTGGATTTTTGACTTTCATGAACTGTAAGCTCTAATCATGAAAATTAAAACAAAAAATCTTTTGAAATATTTTACTTTACATGTACTGAATCTAGAATATATGAATGTTTCACTTTTTGAAATGGGTTACAAAAAATGAATTTTTAAATTTTTTTGAGATGCACCTGTCTGTGTGTGTGTGTGTGTGTGCGTGCGTGTGTGTGTGTGTGTGTGTATGTATATATATATATATATATATATATATATATATATATATATATATAAATCACTTAAAAAAAAGTTATTTGAGAAATAACTGACAACCTTTTTCAAAATGTCTAGATTCAGCCTGCAGGCCACTAGTTAAATAGGTCGGCTTCATTACATACAGTAAGCAGTGAATTTCTTCCTTGTGTGGCTAAAATGACAGATTGGTTTAGATAAAGGTGTGTGTTTTCTCACATTAGCCTGTCTTTGAGACAGTTCTTCCAGTAAAGACGCAACACTGTCATCCGCCACATCAAATGGAGTCTGACCCTTAAAAAAAAAAAAAAACAACAGTTTCAGTTATTATAATTTCCCAAACATGCACGCAAACACACATCCACCCACCCACATTGAAAGAGCTATGGCTAACTGCAGTGCTGCTGTTGGCTGCAGAACTGTGGTGCATTTTGACACAGAACAGAAGCTCCACACTTCCTCTTGCTTTAAGAGTGCATGACTCCTGCTGTGCACTTATTCCTCTAACATATCAGGCCTCATCTTTTGCCTTTATATTCCAATTTACAAGTACAGTGCATTTATTTTATTTATACTTGCAGTATATTGGCTATTGCTACCATATTTCTTTTATCCTGTATTTTCTTTTTTTTTTTTTTCAGAATCAACTGATTACACGACATTTTATTTTTTCTACAGTCTAGATAAAATAAGATAAAATTGTCCTGAAATATAAATGTGGCCCTACAGAGGATAAGGCTCTTAAAGATGTAGTTTATCTGAAATTGATTTTCTAACCTGTTTGACTTACATTTTATACCGAAAACAAAAGGAAGATATTTTTAACAATGTTGAAGATACAAAAAAATAATAATAATACATTCACAAAATATCTTATGTACCACAGAAGAAAGTCATACTGGTTTGGAATTTTCATTTTTCACTGAAATATTACTTCAGGTTGTTAAACACATGCCTAAGGAAGACTGCTTTGTTACTGGACAACAGAATTTGGTGCTAAATGTTTAGCACATTTTTTTTCTCTCTCACTCACCCCATTACTATGGGCCTCCATGTCACACAGTTGCTCAGCAAGTAGACGACAGGCTTCACTTTGACCCCAATGAGCCGCAGCATGGAGAGGAGTCCAGCCATCATAGTCTTTAGCACTCACATCCAGACCACACTGACACAACAATCTGACAGACAAAAAAAAACTACATGAAGTCATTCGTACAAGTGTTCAGTACTAGGGCTGTATTTACAGTATTGTTCAAAATAATAGCAGTACAATGTGACTAACCAGAATAATCAAGGTTTTTAGTATATTTTTTATTGCTACGTGGCAAACAAGTTACCAGTAGGTTCAGTAGATTGTCAGAAAACAAACAAGACCCAGCATTCATGATATGCACGCTCTTAAGGCTGTGCAATTGGGCAATTAGTTGAAAGGGGTGTGTTCAAAAAAATAGCAGTGTCTACCTTTGACTGTACAAACTCAAAACTATTTTGTACAAACATTTTTTTTTTCTGGGATTTAGCAATCCTGTGAATCACTAAACTAATATTTAGTTGTATGACCACAGTTTTTTAAAACTGCTTGACATCTGTGTGGCATGGAGTCAACCAACTTGTGGCACCTCTCAGCTGTTATTCCACTCCATGATTCTTTAACAACATTCCACAATTCATTCACATTTCTTGGTTTTGCTTCAGAAACAGCATTTTTGATATCACCCCACAAGTTCTCAATTGGATTAAGGTCTGGAGATTGGGCTGGCCACTCCATAACATTAATTTTGTTGGTTTGGAACCAAGACTTTGCCCGTTTACTAGTGTGTTTTGGGTCATTGTCTTGTTGAAACAACCATTTCAAGCGCATGTCCTCTTCAGCATAGGGCAACATGACCTCTTCAAGTATTTTAACATATGCAAACTGATCCATGATCCCTGGTATGCGATAAATAGGCCCAACACCATAGTAGGAGAAACATGCCCATATCATGATGCTTGCACCTCCATGCTTCACTGTGTACTGTGGCTTGAATTCAGAGTTTGGGGGTCGTCTCACAAACTGCCTGTGGCCCTTGGACCCAAAAAGAACAATTTTACTCTCATCAGTCCACAAAATGTTCCTCCATTTCTCTTTAGGCCAGTTGATGTGTTCTTTGGCAAATTGTAACCTCTTCTGCACATGCCTTTTTTTTAACAGAGGGACTTTGCGGGGGATTCTTGAAAATAGATTAGCTTCACACAGACGTCTTCTAATTGTCACAGTACTTACAGGTAACTCCAGACTGTCTTTGATCATCCCGGAGGTGATCATTGGCTGAGCCTTTGCCATTCTGGTTATTCTTCTATCCATTTTGATGGTTGTCTTCCGTTTTCTTCCACGTCTCTCTGGTTTTGCTCTCCATTTTAAGGCATTGGAGATCATTTTAGCTGAACACCCTATCATTTTTTGCACCTCTTTATAGGTTTTCCCCTCTCTAATCAACTTTTTAATCAAAGTACGCTGTTCTTCTGAACAATGTCTTGAACGACCCATTTTCCTCAGCTTTCAAATGCATGTTCAACAAGTGTTGGCTTCATCCTTAAATAGGGGCCACCTGATTCACACCTGTTTCTTCACAAAATTGATGACCTCAGTGATTGAATGCCACACTGCTATTTTTTTGAACACACCCCTTTCAACTAATTCAACTAATTGCCCAATTGCACAGCCTTAAGAGCGTGCATATCATGAATGCTGGGTCTCATTTGTTTTCTGAGAATCTACTGAACCTACTGGTAACTTGTTTGCCACGTAGCAATAAAAAAATATACGAAAAACCTTGATTATTCTGGTTAGTCACATTGTACTGCTATTATTTTGAACAATACTGTATCACCTGCAAAGTCATGATACGATACATATCCCAATACAGAAGCCAAGATATGCATCATGATACAGGACTGTACTGAATTTGACCTCAGTAAAAGTTAATATAACAGCTGTTTAATAAACACTGCATACTATAGGGCTGTTGCTATCTATAGGCAGAGCAGGCAGCTGAACTCTGCATTATGAAGGGCCTCCATAACTGTGCCACAGTACAATATAGATAATGGCATATGTTTCATGTTTACTTTGGGCATTCCCCACCAGATACAATATTCTGATTGTTTGCAGGTTGTTTTTAAGCCCATAAATAATAATGTGCTCATTCTAATAAAATTATATTGTAATGTACTCATACTAATATATAAAAGGGGTCATATAATGCTATTATTGACTTTCATTGAAAGTAACAAGTTTCATTATTTAAAGAGTTATTCTATTATTTCTTAAGAGTAAGAAACTGAAGCCTTTGCCTTCTTTTTCTTGAGTATCAAGAACACAGGAACACTTAACAATTGTAATATTGTAAAGTAACATTGTAAATTAGAAAATATTTTATGGCTTTACTTTCCAAAATAACAAGTGTTATTGGTGTTTGGTCACAATATTCTTACACCCACAGGCAGGGCCGTAGCTGGGGTTTGCGGGGCCCCGCTGAAGGTTGTACCAGTGGGCCCTGTTTGAAATTGTTTAATTTGTATGTTCGTTCAATTTTATTTATTTTTACTATTTACACAATGTTTAAGTTTTTTTCAAGTTTGTAGGTGTCCAGGTACAGAAACCGAATAATTAAGTGTAAAATAGCACTGGATAGTCTTCAATGTAAAAATGAAATATACAATCAAACCAAAATTTATTCAGACACCTTGAACATTTCTCACATTATTACAGTTTATTTGCTATTGCTTCTAAAATGGTTCTAAAATATGACAAGAATTTAGAGTTAAATTATGTCAGAACAAATTCGTCTTGATAATGTCATAACTTTGATAGAAATGTATGTAATGGATTACAATCAACCAAAACTACAGATTGTTATTATGACAATATTTACACAACTATTACTACTTTGTTGACCAATTACCAAGCAATGCTTCATTTTTTTCAGACTGTGGTGTGAAAAGGTTGCATTAGCAATTCAGAATGATGCTAACCCTGAATCAACAACAGAAACTAACAAATATTGCTACAAGTGTGACTGGATCATATAATAATTATTAATTATTAATAATATTAATAATGTTCATCATCTGGCTGACTATGTCTTGTATTAATTTTTCTACAAATCCTGTCATACGTGCACAAACTGACAGTCACCACTTATAAGCCATTACTAAATACTGTAGAAACATAATTTTCTGTAAAGTTGCTTTGTAACGATTTGTATTGTAAAAAGCGCTATACAAATAAAATTTGAATTGAATAAGAGTTGTACTTTCCAGTTTAATAATGTTGATGAGCCGGAAGTAAAAAAGTTGTTGAAGTCTCTGCCCGAACACAGCTCAGTAGGTACTGATATGCTTGACAGTAAAGTACTTAGCCTGGCAGTTGACTATGTTTGCAGTCCATTATGTCAAATATTAAATGCATGCTTAATATAAGTTGTTTTTCCCACTATTTGGAAAGAAATTAAATTATTCCCTTACCTAAAGATGGCAGACTAGAACTTACTGGGAAGAACAGCAGACCTATTACTATTCTCCCAGTTCTTAGTAAGCTGATGGAGAGAATAGTTCACTCACAAGTAAAGGAATATTTTGAATCTAATGGTTTGAACACAGATTTCCAACATGCTTATAGACAAAACCACTCAACTTGTTCTGCCCTTACAGTAATGACAGATGACTGGCTCAAGGAAAGGGATAATTTAAAGATGACTGGTGCTGTATTGCTTGATTTTAGTGCGGCATTTGATGTTATAGATCACAATCTACTCATTGATAAATTAGAATGCTATGGATTTAGTCCAACTGCTATTGATTTTATGAAGAGTTATCTCACATGTAGGATGCAGCGGGTTTATTACACTGGCAGCTGGTCTCACTATAAGGTCTTGGACTGAGGGGTTCCGCAAGGGAGCTGCCTGGGACCACTTTTATACGCCATCTTCACAAAATGATTTACCATCTGTTTTGTGTAAAGCAACTGTACAAATGTATGCTGATGATTCCATATTGCATTATGCTGCAAAAACTGTCAGTGAACTGGATTATGTTTTATCAGCTGAGTTAAATAAGGTTTCTGATTGGATAAAACAGAATAAGTAGGTGCTGAATATCTCAAAAACCAAATCAATTATTTTTGGATCGAGTCATAAATTGTCATTAATTCCAAAGATGAGTTTAAACTTGTCTGGGGAACCTATAGAACAGGTAGATAAAGTAAAATTACTGGGCACAATAGTGGACAGTAAGTGGTCATGGGTAGAACATATTGATACCATAGTGAAGAAGATGGGTTGTGGTATCTCTATGGTGAGGAAAAGTCTTTCTTATGTCCCCACACACAATGTGGAGCAGCTGGCTAAATCTTTAATTTTTTGTCATTTGGATTATTGTGCCCCTGTATGGTCATCTATATCTAAAGGTCAACTAAAGAAATTGCAAACAACCCAAAACAGAGCTGCTAGGTTAGTATTACATTGTCCCATTAGAACAAATAGTATTAGTATGCACTGTCAGCTCTCATGGTTAACAGTGGAGAAGAGGGTGGTTTTTAATACAATTAAGTTTTTTTAGAAAAATTGTCTATTCTTCTCAACCAGTTTTTTTATATAACCAAATTGTTAGGTGTGATCAGGTACATTCTCATGTGACTAGGTCTGTGGATGATGGCCTGATGATGTAACCACGCCCACAATCAAATGCTTTAAAGAGAACTGTTATTTATCGTCCCATCAATCATTGGAATAATTGCCCATTGAATATACGTAAAATGAATGGCAAAAACTCTTTTAGGTACCATCTGAGAATGCACTATTTAAAATTGTGAGTAAGGACATATTTATTTTATGAATGTAATACTGTAATCATTTATTCAGACTAATTTATGATGATGTGTATTGATGTATATAATGTTGTAGTGCTATATTGTTTTTATATTAACGTTATGTGATATCTTTTTGTTGTGGACCCCAGGAAGACTAGCTCGTTCACTTTGGTGACAGCTAATGGGGATCCATTTTACAATAAACAATAAACATGGTTAAAAAATGTGTGGTTAAGTTGTATTTACAACACTGTTCCGGAACAGTTCAAACCTAATATTCAGATGTGAATGCCAGTGTCTATTTCTAAAAGGTGGGGCAATAACAACTTAGCAAGGACAGTCTGGCACTTTTGACACACAGTCTGTAAGTCTGCAAGTAAGTTTTCATATTTAAAGAATTTGCCACTGATCAGTGTAGAGCAATGCTTGTTGTTTGTTATTTCTCAGATCACAAATGCAGACATGGTTTTATGTTTACGCTGGGCGATACACAACGCAATGGTAAAGACACAATATAAGGGGCCGTTCAAATATCGTGCCTAAAAACGCATGGAAAACGCTAGGCGTCTGCTGTTGCTAAGCAACCATATCCTGCTCTCTCCATGAAAACGCGAACATTTCAGCAATGGATAAATGGATTTGCAGCACTAAAAATTGCTTGCAGTAGCTCTGCTACTAAAGTCATTTTAAAATTGCAATCCATATACAGCTATGATCAGCTGTTCCTCATCTTGGCTGAGCTTTCAACATTGTTACGAGAAAAGTTAGGAGGCTACATGATGTGCGGTGCGCTTGCAATGTTTTTCACACCGCGTGCGCGTCGCTTCCATTATGAGCGTGCATACCGCGCATCTACATTTGACATAACAAACTTGAGTGCGCAAAAGACGCAATATGTGAACGGCCCCCAAGTCATTATAATCATTAATAATGTCCCCACTGAACTCGTTTATAATGGGTTTTAGTGGTTTGGTCTCGTCTTGTGGGGGACACATTACAGTATGGTAAGGGGCATAACATTTCAGTCACACGCTTGAGGTATTTGGCCAATCATTATGCACTTGATATCTGGCCAATCAGCGTGCACCTCACTTTTCAGATTGAAGAGCTTTGTAAAAAATCGACGTTTCAGAAAGGCGGGGCATAGAGGAAAAACAATAATGTACATTATGTGGAAAATAATGTGTTTTTTGAAGTGGAGATAGCTAAACTGCTAGCTTAACTGTGTTTTCAGAAAGCCAGGGAGTTTATCCATAGTGGATAGTGCGCGCATACACATGGTTGCCAGGTTGACAAAGAAAAGATCACCTTTATCAGATATTTCCATATTGCGCAAGTGGGTAGCTCTGTTTCAGGGATTATGACTCTGTATATCAGGCAACCCAGTTGTGCTCCTCCGCGGAGGATATTTTTCTTATAAAAACGCATCGATTCGCTACAGGAGGCCTTTGATCACCGGGGAGCCATGTGAGACACTTTTTTTTTAATGGATTTTATGGATATCGGCTAGTTTTCATTTTTGGGTGAACTAACCCTTTAACTCTTTTGTCTCTGTCTTCGCTCATATTTTCAAGTTAGACATTGAGATTCTGATACATTGCAACATTCCATAAAAAAATCAACATTCCATAAAAATAAAAAATAAAACATTTTCACAGCATTACATTCATCTATATGTTGATCTCTAGGGATATTTTTAAATCTAGAGAACAACCAGTGATAAATAGGTTGGGGTGGAGGGGACTCTCAAACACTGACAAACTATTTGTTTTTCCCTTCTGTCAAGTTGTGAAATATCATGCATTGTAGAGGAAGCTGATGTGACTTCAGCTCTAAACAACTCAATGGGATGGAAACTGTGCTGAAAAAACATCGGCACAGGCCTCCACTCCTTTTCCACTTTGCAAAGAGACAGGAAGTAAACAATGGTTGCTTTGTGCTCAGAGAACTGCCCAATGGCGTAGCGGAACATTCTGCATGAGCATGGGGTGTTAACCTGGTTGAATAATGGTGGAATGGTCTCTAGGGTTTAATCACTGAGATACCAGAAGTCTGGGGTAAAACTATCTGCTGAGAAAGAGACTAAATAGATTTGCTTTATATGATGTTAATGTTATCATATTAGTAAACATTTTGTGAAAGCCAAGAGGAAACTCGTGAGGAAACATTTCTCTTTTTGCATTCACACTTACTTAATGGCCTCCAAATATCCTTTAGCTGCTGC